>NW_028247461.1:0-54889 GCF_964263255.1 Lissotriton vulgaris | reverse complement strand
CAGGATGCTGCCCGCGCATGTGCTGGCAGGGCCGGCTCTAGGCTCATGGTGGCCCTGTGCAGGGAGCGTAGGTGGGGGCCCCGGAAGAGGGGGTCCGGACGGGGCGGAGCTCAGGAAGGTGTTTTAATAATACGTCCAGAAAAGTTGTTAGATGGTTGACCGAATCCGAATTCGTCTCAGAACGATACAATTTAGGAGGACGAGGGCATTATGACACACGACATGAGGGACTGAGCGCACAGACACTCAGGCCGGCCTGTAACTAGACTGCACAGGTCTCGCCAGTCGCCAGCAAGTGTATTCACCACCAAAGTTATCTTACAGCTACAATGCTTTGGAATTTGTTGGGTAAACAAAGATCTAGGTGTTTACAGTCTAATCCCCTGCAATAAACTATTTTAAAGTGAAGCCTGCTCGAGAGAAAACAAAGTATAATTAGAGGAGGTATAATACAGCAATATATGGTAGACACTTGAGCACAAGAACAAACGTTACGTTCGTAGGCAAAGGCAATGGTGGCACTTGTGCAAGTATCAAAGCAAACAAAATGCCATTACCACGCAGTCCCCAGCCTAGGGCCGGCCCTGCTTACCTTGCTGCAGTGCCAACACCAATGGTTAATCTTTTATGTCCAAGAGGGACAATTCATGAGGTGAAAGTAATTTTAACAATAAATGAGCCAAACAAGCCAGGATCCACAAAGACAAATCCAACATCTGTAGATATGAAGTTTGTGCTGCCAACATAGTCAGATCCAAGAACGAAAGTAAGACCTGCCTAGTGAGCACCAATTCTATCCTGCCTGAAGTCGCCTTCTTTTTTTTTTTGTTTATTTTTTTTTTTTAATAAATTTTTATTGAAAAATAAAAGTGGCATATACATTGGCAGTTGTATGCAGTACATTTGTGTTATCTATATTTCTTGGCTTGTCAAGAAGAGGAGAAGGAAAGGGAAAGAAAGAGGGGGATCATTGTGTCGCCTTTAAGTGTTCGTCAAGTGGTCCCCACATGAGCTCTTTGGGGGTGTGTTCTTTCGAGAAGTTGCCTGTAATGTTGTCTGCTCCTCTTAGGAAGGTAACCCAGTTGATCCATGTTTTGAAGTTTGCTTTCGCCGTGTTCTTCCAGTTCGTTAAGATTATCTTTAGGGCCGCTGTGAGCAGCAGGTCTAGTAGGTCTCTTTCTTCCCTGTTGTTTAGGTTCGTCGTTACATGCCCTGTCGCCAAGCTAGTGTAGTTGATTGTTAAGTCTGTTTTGAGCATGTCGTTTATGAATGCGTTTATCTGGGCCCAGAGCTTCTTGACTTTCACGCATCCAAAGATGAGGTGTTCGAGCGTGCCCTCCTCCTTCTGGCAATTCCAGCAGTCGCTTGATTCCGCAATGCCGCTTTTATGGAGTCTGGAGGGGGTCCAGTAGGCTCTGTGGAGGAGCCAGTATTTCGTTTGCGCCAACTGTGGGGTAATTTTGTTTTTTGTAGCTGTGCACCACATTTGTGCTTTTTCGTTTAGCTGTCTGCCTAGAAGTATCTCCCATGAGTTTGTCGTCTTCTTATTTAGAGACAGGGTAGTGGGGCTGAGTAGTTTATAGATCTTCGCAGTTTGGTGGCCTGCCGAGTTTAGGGTTTGCACATATTTGACGATGCCTGGCTCCTCTCTGTGTAGGTTGGCTCTAGCTATAGCAGTTCTGATCTTCAGAAAGGTGTATAGCTCTTTGTTGGGGAGATTGTATCGTTGTTGTATGTTTGAAAAGGTCAGCTGATTCCCCTTAGTTTCCATCTGTTTGGGGAGGCTGATTCCCTTCTTGATCCATGTGTCGTAGTTCATTATTGCCCCTTGATATGTTATTTTTGTATTGAACAAGATGGATTCCCATGCTGTACCTCTCAGCTTCTGTATCATTCGCCTGTCTATTCTCATCAGCGCTTCTCTGGTATGTTTCAGTATTATGTTCGACCCTAGGGGGTGTTTGTTTGCCGTTAATATCGCTGTCGGGTGCAGACCTTCCAGGAGCTCTTTCTCCAGTTCTAGCCAGACTGGCTTGTACTGTTGCGTTTCGTCGATCCATGCCATTCCTTGTCTCGCCAGGCATGCTGTTTGGTAGATTTTAAAGTTTGCCAGGTTGAGACCTCCGAGTTCTTTCGCTAGTCTCAGTTTGGGTAGGCCAATTCGTGGTTTTTTGTTTCTCCATAGGAAGATGTTGATCATACTGTCCAGTCTTTTGTGGAAGCTTTCTGTCATTGGGATCGGTAGCATGTTTAGCGTGTAGTTTATTGCGGGTGTTATCATCATTTTTATCGTCTCTATCCTTCCCCACCAGCTGATATATTTTGGCGACCACAGCTCCAGTCTTTCTTTAACTTTTTTCAGCAATGAGTCCTCGTTGTGCTGTATTGTGGATGTTAGGTCTCTTCCAAACTGTAGACCTAGGTACTTGAGTGGCTTTGTTTGTCAGGCTAGGCCAGAGTCTCCAAGTACTGATCTTGTGGTGTGGATGTTCATTGGTTTGCATTCCGATTTGTCTTTGTTGAGTTTGTACCCGGATGCCTCTGCGTATTCTCCTATTGTGTTCATTAGCGCTGTGATCGACGTTGATGGGTTAGTGGTTGTGATGAGGATGTCATCTGCGTATGCTGCCAGTTTCACTGTTTTCTCTCTGATCTTAACACCGGTGATTTCCTCATTGTCTCTTATTTTCGCTAGTAGTGGTTCAAGTGCCAGTAGGAAGAGGCCTGGTGACAGTGGGCAACCTTGCTTAGTTCCTCTTCCTAATAGGACCGATTCAGATGTGCTTCCATTCACCACAATTTTTGCTCTTGGTTTGTTGTATAGGGCCATCACCATCACTATGTATTTTTCCCCTAGGCCGAACTTTGCCATGCAATTCCTTAGGAAGGGCCACGAGACTCTGTCAAAGGCTTTTTCCGCATCCAGTGCTATCATGACTGCCTGCTCATTGCTTTGTGTTGTGTGGTTGATTAGGTGGCATAACAGCCTTGTGTTATCTTGCGATAGCCTGTGTTTGATGTATCCCACTTGTGAGTTGTGGATGATGTCTGGTAGGACTCTGTTCAATCTGTTTGCAAGCACTTTTGCATAGATTTTGCAGTCGACATTTATGAGCGAGATGGGTCTGTAGTTTTGCGGGTGTTGAGGGTCTTTCCCTTCCTTGGGTATTATTGTAATGTTGGCCTCCCGCATGGTGTTTGTCATCTCGCCGTTGTGTATGCAGGCGGAGTATGTTTCCGATAGTATTTTTTTGATTCTTTGGCAGAAGGTCTTGTAGAATACGGTGGAGTATCCGTCCGGTCCTGGCGCTTTGTTCCGTTTTAGTTGGTTGATTGCCGCTTCAATCTCTTCTTCCGTTATGTCTGCTTCCAGGGGTATTTTCTCCTCCTCCTTGAGTTCCGGCAGGTTGACATCTTTTAGGAGAGCACGGCCTCCGTCTTTGCTCAGGTTTTTATCCTCGGAATATAGTTCTTGATAGAACTGTCTGAAGACCTCTAGTATTCCTTTGTTTGTTGTTTGCGATTTGTTATTTTTGTCTGTTATTGCTGCTATTGTGTGTTGCCTTTGCTTTCCTTTGAGGTAGGACGCCAGCTGTTTCCCTGCTTTGTTGGCCCTGCACAGATTCACCGATTTGAATTTTGTTAGCCACGAACCTGCTCTTTCGCTTAGAATTCTGTTCAGTTCGTATTTTTTTTTTGTGAGCGTGGTGAGTGTGTTCTTGTCTGTTATGTTTGCGCAGTGGCCTCTTTCCAGTGCTGCTATTTCGTCTTCTATCTCAGAATTTTTTTTGTTCCTGCTTCTGTTCATTCTTGATTTGATGTTTATCAGTTTGCCTCTTAGTGTCGGTTTGAGTGCGTCCCAGATGGTGCCTTTCCCTACCTCGCCGTTGTCGTTGTCTTCCAGGTAGTTCTTTAGTGCCTCCTCTATTTCTTTTACATTCTCTTTGTTCTGTAGGATGTCATCGTTCAGTCTCCATCTTCTCGTCAGGCTGTCGTTGTGTTTGCCGTTCAGGGCGAGGGATATATGCGCATGATCGGAGATGGTTATTGGGGCTATCTCCGTGTTTTCGATGAGATGCGTGTGGTTGTTGGACATCAATATATAGTCGATCCTGCTGTAAGAATTGTGCGGGTGCGAGTAAAAGGTGTATTCACGCGCTGTGGGGTGTTGTAGCCTCCATGGGTCTGCTAGGTGGTGCTTGATGCATAGGTCTTTGAGGGTATTGCTGCTTGGGGAGTTGTGGCTTGGCCTGCTCGGGTGTCTGTCCGTAGCCTGGTCCATCGTCTTGTTCATGTCACCTGCTGCGATCAGAAGGTCTTCCTGCGGTAGGTCGCTGAGCTTGCTGTCCACCATTTGCCAGAAATCTTTGTCTTCAGAGTTTGGTCCATAGATGTTTGCCACGTGTAGTCGATCATTTCCTCTCTGGACACTTGCTATCAGCAGGCGACCGTCTTCGTCCGTGTTTGTCTTTTGGATGGTGAGATTTGCTTTCTTGCTTAGGATAGTTATTACACCCCGTTTCTTCCCCTTAGCAGGTGAGCATAGGATGTCTCCTATCCATCTTGCCTTGAGTAGTTTAGCTTCTTCCTCTGAGAGTTTGGTCTCCTGTAGCGTGTATATGTCCCCTTTGAGTTTTGCTAGGTGTTCGAGTATTTTCCTGCGTTTGATTGGATGGTTCAGGCCCTTGACGTTCATGGATATCACCTTTAGGTTCGTGGCTAGGCTGACTGTTGTCTGGTCTGTCATGGGGGTTTATTGTTTCCGCTGGTTTTTCTGTCTTCTTCCTGACCGGATTCTGAGAGGCATGCCCTTGTTCCGCTGGGATGCCTGGGTGCCCCCCCCAGGGGTATGGGTGAGCGAGGGGTTGGGAGTAAGGAATGGGTATAGAAAAGAAAGAAAAAGTAACTATACGTTGCACCAATGTCTGTTATCTCGTTAGCCTTCATGTCCACCTGTCCCTCCCGCCCCATCTGACCTCCCCCCGCCCATCCCTCCCCCCTCCCTCCGCCTGTAGAAAACCGGGTGTGTGACAGCAAGGGTCCTCACACTCCCCTCCCCCCCCCAAGTACAACATTGTCTCTGCGAAGATAGAGGAAGGATATATCTGTTGTTTGGTCCTTCTTTATCGCTCTTGTTGTTGCCGACGTTGAGGTAGAAACATTGGTTTGTGTGTGCATATTCGAGGTAGATATGGTCGCTTAAGTTCAAGGTTCTTTGGTTCTTAGGTGTGGGCTTCCAGTTCTTATCATGTGGGTTCAGAAACCGGGTTTGCGACGGACCTTACATTGTCTCTTCCGGCAGGCGCTTTGCCTGTTGTTAGGTCTTTCTTTGTTGCTTCCGGACGGTAAGTTGGTTTTGTGCGCAAGATCCAGGTTGATGTGGGCGCTTGAGTTCAAAGGATTCAGGGGAGTCTGTCGCGAGCTCTCTGTTCATGTCATATGTCCTCTTCTTCGGCCTCGTCTGTGGAGGCTCTCCTCTTTGCTCCTGGGCTTTGGTGCTCCATCTCTTCTGGGGCCGGCCCTTGTAGGTACCTGTGTAGCTCGTTGGGGTCTTCGAAGGTTTTGCTCCCGTGTCTGTCTGTGATTCTCAGTTTTGAGGGGCCGGCGAACGAGAAGGTGATGTTGTTTTTCCGCAGGGTGTCCCGCTGGGCTAGGAAGCCTTTTCTCACCTCCACCGTTAGTCTAGAGAAGTCCTGTGTGATTGTTACCTTCTTCCCGTTTATCACCATTGGCTTGCCCTTCCTGGCCACTGTGAATATTGCATCTGTGTGGTTTTCTCGTAGCGGTTTGCATATTATTGGTCTGGGGATGTTGCTGTTTGTTTGTGTCTTTGCTGGGATGCGGTAGGCTTTGACGAGCTCGAGTGGTTTTTCGAAAGTGAGGCCTGTCAGTTTGGGGATCATGTCCTCCAGCATCCGGGCGCACGCCCCCGGGGTGTCATTTTCTTCCTCGGGTATGCCCAGTAGTCTTATGTTCCCCTTGCAGCTTCTGTCGTCTTGCTCTGTCATGGATCTCTGTAGCGCTGTTGTTCTCTTTATGACTAAGCCTAGGTCCTTGTGTGGGATGGCCACATAAGAACCAATAAGTTTGTACCAACGTCCTGTTGTGGGTAGTTCAACCCCTATGTAATTCTGCAAGTGATGGCGGCTTAAGAAAAATTCCAAGTGACTGACGGTTACCTGTTGTGAGCTGTGTCTGCTGCCCCCAATTTGTCAACTCTGCTAACCCTTCTGGTTACATATACGACCACTAATCTGGTTGGTGTGTCACCACGGTCCAACAACTAGACCATCAAGTGCAGGAGGACTGCGATCATCCCACATATGATAAAACACACATAGAAACTCCTGGGTTTATATTGAATACCGACGGTAAAAGGGCCTGTGTCACATACGTCCTGAAGAAGACCCGCAGGTCGAGGCTCCTAGTCACCCATGTACCACAAGACGGGTCGAAACGTCGACGCATTTTTAATAAGCAAATAGGACCACTACTTATCCAAGTTTCATTATACATGCCAGTCCAGACTGTATAAATGTGACAAATAGAAAAAACATCAGTGGCCTAATTGCACCATCAGCTAGATTTTTTATAGCTTTGTTTTTCTATTCATCTTAAATCTTATGTCACTTTTTAATTGAGGCTTACACCCCTTTATCTCTCAATCACTCTTTCTTCTTTTCCGGCACCCTCTTGTTAGAAGCAGATTGCTCCCCCTTTCTTTAGCGTTCGTTTTTTGAAGATGTACAAATGTATATATTAATTGTATTGCGATGGAGTAATTTTGAAAACTCCCCTTTTTTGGAATAAATTCAGTTCATTTTAGGTTGTTGCTTTTCCTTTTATACAATCATTATTGCTTGACTCTTTTGAGTAGATTAATTCAGATACTCACTCAAATAGAAAAGAAGAATAACTGTGAGTGTATTATTCATTGAATATATGATAAATTTTGGTTTGGACCATTGTTTTCCTTGACAGTGATACATGAGCCGGCTGGACCGTCGGACTAGGAGTCAGACTCGGACGCAGACTCACATCACGCAGACTCACCTGACCTGAGGTCTGGGGCCTGGGCGGGCCTGGCCTGCAGCTCAGAGTTCTGTTAGCCGCAAGCGGGACGGGCAGAGGCTGCGGCCGGCGCGACGCTAGCCAGGTAGGGGGCCGGGGTGAAAATAATTTAAATGACAGCCCTGACCTGCGAAGGAGCGTTGCTGTGCGAGGTCTTCTCTTGGATGTCACAGCCACACCTTACTTATCTCTAGCGCGCATTTTTAATTGCGTATGCGCATGTCATGACAAATAGAATCACCAGCCCTGCCCCCGCGCACCACTGTAACTATCCTCAGGGGCCCCGGCCCGCACCATTTAACATCAGGGGCCCCCGCACCATTTGCAAGAACCTCAGGAGCCCCGGCCGGGGCCCGCGCACCATTTGCAAGAGCCTCACGGGCCCCGGCCGGGGCCTCCGCACCACCATTGTAACTATCCTGACCTCAGGGGCCCTGGCTGGGGGCCCCCCTGCACCTTTTGCAAGAGCCCCAGGGGCCCCGGCCGGGG
Source organism: Lissotriton vulgaris (assembly GCF_964263255.1). Taxonomy (NCBI): domain Eukaryota; kingdom Metazoa; phylum Chordata; class Amphibia; order Caudata; family Salamandridae; genus Lissotriton; species Lissotriton vulgaris. The sequence goes on along the minus strand of NW_028247461.1, from coordinate 47,329 downwards.
CCCGCGCACCATTTATAAGTGCCTCAGGGGCCCGGGCAACAATCAGTTAAGAGCCTCAGCGCGGGCCCAGGCATGCATGCCAAGGCTTGCGCACCACCACCATTTAATTTATTAAAGAAGCCACCGGGCGTGCAGTGCGCCCAGCGCACCATTAAAATCCACAATGTATTGTGAGGGGGCCGGGGCCCCTGGAGCACGGGGCAATGCGGGGCTCTGTGTTACGCCCCTGCAAGAGATTGAACACAACGCTGCCATTGCTAGCAGGGGTCGGAGCCGGAGGCTGCCAAATCCTGCCAGGGGGCCGCCACTGCCACGATTATCAGATCCTTCTGATCCGATCCTCGTCGTGGCGGCCCCTGGGGTTTGGCGGCCCTGTGCAGGTGCCCACTTTGCACATGCCTAGGGCCGGCCCTGGTGCTGGGCTCCGGTCGTTCCGGTCCTGGCAGCCATGTTTGATGTATGTGGCTGTGAGTAGAGACTGCAGGGCTGCCGTTTGTTAGTTTTTCCGATCTCACGTTACGAGACTTAGTATTTGTGGGCAGTATTTAATGGAGGTTGCTGGGCACTTCCATTTTGTGTGTTGGGAGTTTCCTGTGGGGTTTACTCCTTTTTTGCTCACCATGAGTGAGGGGGCTTCTTCTCCGGTGCCTGCAAAGGCAGTTTCCAAGCAGCATAATGTCCAGGACCTGCAAGAGGATGACGTTTTGCAGATTTCTAGGGCTGACTTGCAAGAATTGATCAATTCTGCTGTCCAGTCTGCACTGCTGAAGCCTGCGGCTGTGTGGAGGCAGGTCTGCCTCACTGTGTAAGGACTGGGATGAGGAGGACCCTAATCGGGGTAATGAAGATTAAGAGTAACAAGACTTATGGCTCTCAGTTAAACCAGAGATCCACTGACTAATCGCTCAAAATGAAAATTGCAGCTTTATATTTCATGTTCTGTGTTCGAGCTGTTAGCCATCTACATTACACTTGCAGGCCAAGCCTCCCAAATGCCGGCTCCGTTCGGTATCTCGGTGAGTTGAAATAGCGTCACGTGGCGTTCCCCATGCTCCTAGCACCGCATCACGCACAGTGGCTATGAGCCTTATCCTGTAAGCGAGGAAAATGACCCCCCATCACACTGGTCAATGCTCAGACTGTCAACAGGCCGACCATTGCTAAAACACCATCAACATATTTTTATCCCACTACCTTGCACTGTGGAATGCTAGTCTCAAACCCTGCACCAGGCTTGTGAAAGTCAAACCCACACGCCTTAGAAAGGACAGAGAGGTGGCGAGATAAGACAATAAACTTTGTGGTCCAGCAACCAACTACCCGCCATACGCATATCCGTTTTTAGGTCTCGCAGAGAGACCTATTGGGGTGAAACCAGAAAGTTAAACCAGGCGGATTGCGAGTGCGGATTTCCAACAGTTCACGTGAAATCACGTGACCACAAGCACAAGCATTTCCCAACCTCAAAGCCATCAGCCTTCCTCCCAGAGGCTTCCCCAGCGTGCGCAGTGTGCACTGGCCTCCCTTCTCCTCCCCCTTAATTGCTTGTTTTCACAGCCGCCAGGCCGTGAGATACATCAAAGGGTTCGGCTCCCCGCCCCCTGCTTCACGGCTTTCTTCCTCTAATGTTTTGCCCTCAGTAATGTTTTATGCTAATAATAACCATAAACGTTCTGCTTTACCCACGCACACATGTGAACTCATATTTCCCCTCGCACTTAGCCCATAAATAATATTCCTTATAAAAAGGTGAACTCGCGCTCTACCTAAGTGAAACCGTCCTGCAAACACGGTGCCAATTAAGATGCCGAAAACAGCAGATTTCCAGGAGCCCCCATAGATAAAGCTGACCATTAAATCTCAATTTAACATATGCAGGCAGCAGTGGCTGCTGACAGCCTCAAAAGCTTGTAATCTCATTTAACCCCCTCCTGTCAGGAGCAGGCCGACCCCTTTGGAATAATGCCGACCGAATTAGACCTGACATGCCAAGAAGAGGCATACAAACCTCTTTAGCTTAAAAGTCATCACACAGTGGGTTCCCCTCACCTTCTGCCCTCCCCCTCACACGCCACTCTTTACACCAGGGACCCATGAACATTTAAGTTGAGAGAAGAGAGAGCCAGACAGACAAGAGGGCATGGATAAACAGACCCACCCAGGCAGACACCCAGATACACACAACTCGGCTTCAAGGCAGTTGGGGGTCCCTCGGGGCAAATTACAGTGAATTTTCCGAGACAATGGAGAAAAATTTCACCTGTTTTTTTTCTCTCGAATCGTTCTTTGGTAATAAAAGATGAAACCCGGGCGCACTGCTCAAACCACGCTCAGGCGCACTGCTCAAACCATGCTGGCTCAATATTTCCCTTGGCATGCCGCGCTCTCTGGCCCACACCTCAGACACCTTGCTTTTTATTAAATTAGGTCATCTTAGCTGGTGGCTGGAGCCTTCAAAGCCTTCTCCTGCCACTGGCCTTTCCCTTGGCTCTGTTCTCTGAAAGAACAACAAAATTCTAAGATTCCTAAAAGGCCCCGATTTACGCTCCAGCGAGGCACCCCCTCTCTTTCCTGCATAATTTATACCCATGGTCACCAGCCAAATTTTGAGCTCCTTTTCTCCCTCAACGTGAATAAAATGCCTTCAGCGCCGGTGTCTCCTTTCCAAAATCGATTACAGCGAGCACGCGGAAAAACACGTTTGAATTGCCATGTCTAATCGAGTTCCTGGGTTTTATTTGCTTACATTGTGTAGCTCTGAGACAGCCACTGCGTGCATTTCTACTGGGGGGGGGGATCCTTGTTTGTTTTGTTTGTCCTCTGAGACATTCCTGCAGCTGTTACTTCTCCAGTGAGAAAAAGTCACTTCCTCCTTTCCTGTCCTCCCTGTTTCTTTCCCTGTGTCCACCCTCTGTCGTGCTCCCTTCCTCCGCCCTCTCCTTCTTTCCCTCCATCCCTAATCTAATCCCTCTCTTTTCATTCCCTCCATTCTCTCTTCCATTCTACTCTTCCCTCCAATGTCTCTTTCCTCTATATACCAATGTATTTCATCCATAGCTGTGTTCTCTTTTCCCCTTTCCCTCTTTATCCCCTTCCCTGCTGGCCCGTTTCCGCCGCTGTGCGGTAAACAAAAGAACAGGGGCGGGCCATGACGAACCCCAGCCGTCATCAGCACACGAGCACCGTAGTGCATGACGGCTGGGGTTCGTCATCAGCATGGAAGGGGTTATTCCCTCCACTGGTCTCTCCTCTTTTCCACACGTTATCCTTCTTTTAAATCCTTTCTTTTCCAGATTCCTCACTCCCTCCCTCACACTTCTCATCTCCCTCTAAGAATGCCCTGATCTACACCACCCTCCCTGCCCTGCTTCTCTACATCGCATCCCTCCATCCCCCCCTGCCCTCCCTCTCTCTCCTCCTCTCACACTGCCAGACTCCTGGCCACTGGTGCACTAAGATTCTCCCAGCCGAGCACTGGACCCAGTGGAGCTGGGCACAGCCCATCCATCACTCTTATCAGTGGCCATGTGGCAGCTCGGTGGGCCCTGACACCAAGGGGAAGGGTACCTGTGGGGGGGGGGCTGGTGGAGACAGGGAGAGTTATTAAGATGATAAGCAGCCATTACAAACAACAACAACTGTCCAGACTGGTAACTTCAAAGAAAACTGCATAATGTATGTAGGCCAGGAATGTAAACCGTCAACGATACAATGCAATGCTATGCAATAATGCTTTATTGGCATTACTGAAGGTCCAATGATTGCCAAAGCTATACATTACGGTACGTGTGCGCACAAGCGGCATCCTCATCGCCTGGTGTCCGTTATTAATGGTTTCGCGGCAGCATTGCTTGGGGGCTGGAAACTCAGCCTGGAGCTTTGCATCACTTCTCGAGGTCCTTATTTGGAGCACAGTCTCCTGTTCCGGGGGCACCTCTATGGGGGAAGCGCTTTCAGTCTGGAGCAACACACACACAACCCCACACACACACATACCCACACACCGACAACAACACACACACAACCCACTCACACACTGCCCACTCACACACCGCCCACTCACACAGACTACTCACACACTGCCCCCTCACACACTGCCCACTCACACACTGCCCACTAACACAGACCACTCACACACTGCCCACTCACACACTGCCCACTCACACACTGCCCACTCACACAGACCACTTACACACTGCCTACTCACACACTGCCCACTCACACAGACCACTCACACACTGCCCACTCACACACTGCCCACTCTAACACTGCCCACTCACACAGACCGCTCACACACTACCCACTCACACACTGCCTACTCACACACTGCCCACTCACACACTGCCCACTCACACAGACCACTCACACACTGCCCCTTAAACACACTACCCACTCACAGACTGCCCACTCACACATGCCCACTCACACACTGCCCACTCACACAGACCACTCACACACTGCCCCTCACACACTGCCCACTCACACACTGCCCACTCACACAGACCACTCACACACTGCCCCCTCACACACTGCCCCCTCACACATTGCCCCCTCACAACCCCACACACACAACCCTGCCCACACACAAACACACAACCCCCCACACACACAACCCCACACACACAACCACACACACAGCCCCCCACAAACACAACCACACAACCACACACACAACCACACACACACCAGGATAGCAAAGCATAGCATAGCAAAGCAAAACATAGCATAGCATAATAAAACATAGCATATCATAACAAAACATAGTATAGCATAACAAAACACAAAAAACATAGCATAACAAAACACAACAAAACATAGCATAGCACAACAAAACATAGCATAGCATAACATAACAAAGCTTGGCAAAACAAAATATAGCATAGTATAACAAAACATAGCATAGCATAACAAAAGACAACAAAACATAGCATAACAAAACATAGCATAACATAACAAAACATAGCATAGCATACCAAAACACAACAAAACATAGCATAGCATAACACAACATAGCATAACAAAACAAAACAAAGCATAGCATAACATAACAAAGCATAGCAAAAAAAAACATAGCATAGTATAACAAAACATAGCATTGCATAATAAAAGACAACAATACATAGCATAACAAGACATAGCATAACACAACAAAACATAGCATAGCATAACAAAACATAGCAAAACAAAACAAAGCATAGCATAAGATAAAAAAGCATAGCAAAACATAGCATAGTATAACAAAACATATCATAGCATAAAAAACATAAAACATAGCATAAGAAAGCAAAGCATAGCATAACAAAACATAGCAAAACACAACAAAACATAGCACGCATAACAAAACACAACAAACCATTTATTTATTTATTTATTTAATGGCATTTGTAGAGCGCGTGCAATTACCCGTAGGCGTCTCGGCGCTAGTATGCATGCTGTCTATCCCTGATCAGAAGGTAGGGCTGGGTTTACTGGTTGAACAACCACGTCTTCAGTTTCTTTCTGAACTGGAGGAGTGTGGAACTTATTTTAATGTGGTTCGGTAAGGCGTTCCAGATCTTGGGGGCTGCGATAGAAAAGCGGCGGTCACCCCATGAGACTGTTCTACTTCGTTGAACCACCAGTTGGTTAAGCGAGGAGGAACGAAGTGTTCTGGACGGATTGTAAGGAATTAGTAGCTTTTTAAGGAAGCGCGGTCCTTGATCCTGCAGGGTCTTATAGACTATGCATAGTGCTTTGAATTTGGCCCTATTTTGGATGGTTAGCCAGTGGTAATCTTTCAGGGTGTCCGAGATGGGAGCAAACTTGGGTTTTTTGGATAGCACGCGTGCCGCTGCATTCTGCACAGTCTGAAGCTTTTTCGTGACTCTGCTTTGTGCATTGAGCAATAGACCGTTGCAGTAATCCAACGATGTCAGGACCAGGGAGGTGACTAACGTCTTGGCTGCTGAGTCTGGTAAATAAGGGATGATCTTTTTTATTATTTTGAGCTTAAAATGGGCGTTAGCTGCCACCTTATTTGCATGGGCCATGAAACTGAGCTTGTCATCAAATGTCACACCTAGGTTTCGGACCTTAGCGGTAGGGGTAGGAGGGACACCAAGAGCCGATGGCCACCAAACTGCCGACCAGGCTGGCAGAAGGTTGCCAAAGATGACCACCTCAGTTTTATCGGAATTGAGCTTCAGGCAATTTCTTGCCATCCACTCACCGATAGCAATCATCCCCCTTTGGAATCTTTCTGCCACCTCCTGTCCATCGCCCTTTATGGCCAAAACCAGCTGGGTGTCGTCAGCGTATGAGGTGAGGCTCATCCCGTGTGCTTTGATAACACTAGCAAGGTCCGACACATAGATATTAAATAGTGTCGGACTGAGGGATGAGCCTTGGGGAACCCCACACGGCAGTGACAGATCCGCTGATTGGAAAAGACCCATGGTGACCGCCTGGGTTCTGTTGGCCAGGAAAGAGGCAAGAAGATCCTTGGCAGTAAGCTGAATACCCATCCTTTCGACACGGTCGACCAAGATCTTGTGGTCGACCGTGTCGAAGGCCGCTGAGAGATCAAGAAGGACGAGCAAAGCTGTTCCTCCCTGATCACGGATGACTCTAATGACATCAGCTGCCTTGATGAGAGCGGTTTCTGTTCCATGGTGTTTACGGAAACCGAACTGTGTATCATCCAGCAGGTTATGACTCTCAATGAATTCCGAGAGTTGCTGGTTCATGGCCTTTTCGGTGACTTTTGCTAGAAAAGGGAGGCTCGCTATAGGGCGATAGTTTTTTAATTCACCTTTATCTAGACCAGGCTTTTTTAGCAGGGGTTTAATCAGCGTGTTTTTTAATGAATCAGGGTAGATTCCAGATGTCAGTATAGTGTTACAGACATGTGTGATAATGGGAATGACTGTGTCTGGTACAGTTGCGATCACCGAGGTTGGGCAGGGATCCAGAGCTGACCCGGCTTTGATCGATTTTACTATGCCCTTAATTTGATCCGTGGTGAGGGGTTTAAAATTGGTCATGGTGTTTTTCGGTGTGATCATTGGGGACCTAGCAGGACTGTTAGCAGGGTCAGAGTTAAACGCTTGGTAGATGTCATTAACCTTCGTAAAAAAGAATTTGGATAAGGCATCACATAGTGCTTGTGATGGGGGGGGGTTAAGGTCCGGGGTGTTTCCAGAAAGGGTTTTAGCAATGTTATATAGCTGTCTGCTAGAATTTTTCGCGGTCTCTATATTGGTGGTGAAATAGTGTTTTTTTGCTGCTACTATCATAGCTTTATAAGAAGCAAGAGCTTGTTTATATTTTTCCTTATTTTCGCTGTCATAAGTTCTTCGCCAGTGCCGTTCTCTATTCCTGGTTAGTTGTTTTTGAATTTTCAGTTCTTTTGTGTACCACTGTGCTTTCGGCAAATTTCTGTTCTTTGACAGAGATTTGGTAGGTGCCAACTGAGTGGTGGCTTCGGCCAACCATTTCTGAAATTGGTTGGTGGCGGTATTGGGGTCAGTGGATAGATCTGGAATGGTGTTGTTTAACAGCATCGTAAGGTCATTGGAATTGATGTCCTTCCATGCTTTAAAAGTGCCACTGTTCGTGTGAGCAGCCTTTTTTCTCGGCGAGCCTTTGATAGTGAGGCTGCTAAGAATGACTGAGTGGTCAGTCCATGTCATGGGGAGAACTGAGACTATGCACAGACCTTCCACATTCCTATGCATATCCATAGCATAGCATTACAAAGCATAGCATAGCAAAGCATAGTATAACACAACAAAATATATCATAGCATAGCAAAAGATAGCATAGCATAACAAAACACAACAAAATACAGCATAACAAAACAAAGCTTAGCATAGCATAGCATAACAAAACATAGCATAACGAAGCATACCATAGCATAACAAAACATAACATAACAAAACATTGCATAGCATAATTAAACACAACAAAACATAGCATAGCATAGCAAAACACAACAAAACATAGCATAGCATAACAAAGCATAGCATAACGGAACACAACAAAGCATAGCATAACAAAACACAACAAACCATAGCATAGCATAACAAATCAAAGCATAGGATAGCAAAGCTAAACATAGCATAGCAAAACAAAACAAAGCATAGGGCAGCAAAACAAATCATAGAATAGCAGAACAAAACATAGCATAACATAACAAAACATAGCATAACAAAACACAACAAAACATAGCATAGCTTAACAAAACACAACAAAACATAGCATAGCAAAACAAAACATATCGTAGCATAGCAAAACATAGCATAGCATACCAAACACAACAAAACATAGCATAGCATAGCAAAACATAGCATAGCAAAACAAAGCATAGCATAGCAAAACATAGCATAACAAAACATAGCATAGGATAGCAAAAAATAGCATAGCATAACAAAACAAAACATAGGATTGCAAAACAAAACATAGCATAGCATACAGCATCACTCAGCACCACCACAGCATCACTCAGGGGTACCACAACATCACTATGCACTACTACAGCATCACTGCATGCCACAGCATCACTCGTGCGCCACCACAACATCACTCAGCACCACCACAGCATCAATCTGTGCAACCATTCAACAACAACTGGTTCAAATATGTTCTCTCAATGTTTCAAGCTTTATTATAAATGTCACAAAAAGATGTTAATATTTCACTTTTGTTCTTGGATTTATGTCACAATAAAATACACTGAACATAATCTTCACAAAAGTTATTTACAAAAGTTTAAGCTATTGCCATTATAAATGACAATAACTTTTATTTAAGTAATAATTATTTACAAAAAATAAAAGCCATTGTTATATGTAATATCAATACATCTAAGTCACGTAAATAGAACTCATATCGCATTACAAATGCTATAGGTGTCACATTCGCGAAAGTTAAAACTATTGGAATTGTAAATGACAAAGCTATTAATTTAGCTATTTTCAAAACCAACACATAAATACAAAATTTGTCATTTACAATACCAATAGCTCAAACTTTCCTAATGCGAGACCTATTGCATTGCAAATGCTTGTTCTTTCTCTCTCTTCCTCTCACCTTCTCCTACTCACCTCTATACTTCGTCTCTTTCCATTCACGGAGGCAACACAAATGTAAGATATAGTGCCGCCAAGGCTATAAGTCAATTATGTATAAGTAATACTCAAGCACCTCTGTAAAGCAGAATGTATCAACAGCCATGTGTGTAGCGCCAGCAAGGCCATTATTGCCTTCATCCTCTGTCTGTCTCTGTACTGTCTGTAAAAAAAATTTCTCCCAATAAAATCTTTTGAAATTTAAAAAAAAAAACATCTCATCTTGAATTGTTTTTGACGGCATATTTTAACCAGTATGCTTGTTGGAAAATAACATGTTAACAAACCAACATTGAGTTGCAACAATGTATTAACTTCCGATGGTAACATTAAGATGAACAAACAAGACGTCTCTAGGAAAAAAGTAACCTTTTTTTGCTACCTACAAAGCAAAAGCAATTGTGCATGGGCAATTTTGTGGATAATTAGCTTTCTGATCAAAATTAGATCACTGAGGCTAACTAGCAAGGCAGCTATGAGGGCTAAAGTGCTTATTGTGGAGATCCACACACAACAGGGAGTCATAAGGTCACAGTTCAAAGTAGCATGCACAGCCGTCATTCTCTTCAAGGGGTTCCAAACTTCAAAATGAAAACTATTGTTGTGGGTAATAGTGACACGTGGCATTTGTAGTGCTGTGAAGCCATTCAATTGTGGAAACAGGCACTTTATAAAATAGATTATTTCATTGCCACATATCTGAACATGATCGTACCACTGATGAGTGCAAACATGTAATCAATATGTCTGTGCTCTGGTAATGTTCTTTTGAGAGCAGGGCCTCCACTTGGAATACTTTTTCCTTTTCTTCAGCAGACATTATAATTGATATGTTCATCGGGGCAAGTAATCAGGGAAGGTAATCAACTTACACTGTGAAGCCAGTGCTTGCTACAAGCTTCTCTCACACACTAACACATTGAGGTGACCCCCCTCGAGAACTATGAATCAGGTTAATGAAGAATACTGGTAAGTAATTGAATCATTACTTGTTTCATGAAAAACTCAGAAGGGTCAATATCCTAAAACTCCTGGAGCATTGGCTCAGAGCAGAGCTGAGCACCACTTCTATGTGCTTAAACTGTCTAAAGTGCTTTCATGCAACCTGATGCTTCTCCAAGCTGGAGCATGGTTTTCAATTTGCACCGCTTGGAAAGAATTGAGAAGTGTTGGCCTCATTCTGATTCTAAACTAAGCTGCCTGAAAATCATGCATTAACTCAAAGCTGCCCCCCCCCCCTTTCACCTCGCCAGACAGCAATGGGCTCACTGCCGGTTTCTACCTTGTTGCAACCTTATGCCCTTTGTGTAATCTTGGCCACATTTCTGGACCTTCACAGTGTGTTTTTTCCACCACATGAGTCAGGGCAACTTGATGTTCTCTTTAGTGATTGTTGACCATGTCCCATAAAATACTTGTCCATTTTCAGATGCCCATACCCTGACTAACTCACAATGGAGCTTTAAGTCTTCTTAGATTGAATAGCCAATTTCTGGATTTCATCAAAAATGATTTGCAGACCAGCGTTTGGTTTCACAAATGTGAGTGCCCCCACCTTTTTCATTTAATGTCTTCTCTTGTGATAATGATCTTGAAGGCAATACTTGAGATCAAATTGTGCCAACATCACAAGAAATAGAATAGGACTGAGTTTTGGATATTTTAAAAAACTATCTTCTACACAGCTTGAATATTCGGATCCAAGTTGTTTGTATTTTGTATATACACATGTCTATTCAGAGTTTATTTCTGTTTTTCAATTGTGTGATCAGTGGAGATCTGAGCACTTCTGTCTTTTTGCCATTTCATGGTCACTGTGCAAAATACTTTTTAATTATTAAATACTTCTTTGTTAGAGACGTTAGTCTTGTGAGAATCAGGTGAGTTCCATCTAGCAATTAAATTGATGGGAATTGAAAAACTGATATTAAATGAGTCCTTGGTAATCTATTGCTTCCTATACATTAATTTACCTATGTTCCTAATAAACAGGTCTTTGTGCTATTTTTCTGTATTCTACTGTTGGTAAATGCAGCAGTTAACACCTAAACCAGCTCTGTATGGGAAAAGCGACAATGACAAACATCTAAAATGACTTGTTTAAGCAGGTGTGGTCAACATCCTCTGGTCCTGATGCTACAAAATATTCCACACAACAACTCTCAGGGTGCCCAATAGGTTTCAACCTGCATATCATATAGGTAGATCAGAGGGTCCTTCTGGCAGCTGTAAAGCAATATACATGTTGTTAACAAAATCAGTACTGGATGTTTGACAAAAGTGGCTTTCATGAAGTCTACTGATCAGCCGAGATACAATACAAACATTATTGATGTGAACAGTCACTAATGGTTTTTCACGAGTAACTGGTTATTTTACTGTGAAACTGCTATTTGTTGATGCCATCTCGAGCTGCAAATTATATAGAAATGTGTTTTCCTCTTGCTGTTTTTATTTCTTTTAAGTTTAAAAATACTTTATTGATCAAAGTGAAATACAGCAAAATATGGAAATATAATTATGAGTGAGACATGTCATATAAAAAATAGCATTAATAATGGCAAAGAAAAAAAGTATGCATGAAATACAATTGCAGAACCAGTATGAAATAAGCAAATCTCACAAGAAAATAAGCAGACAGTTTTGCAACTTAACACTAATAGCATATTGTAACGTTTGCGTATTTTATAAAGAAAAAGGGGGGAGATTAAAAAGAAGGGAAATAAACAATACCATCTAGATCCCAATAAAGAAATAAAAAGAAAGAAGGAGAATGGTGAGGGAATTAAGGTATACAGTAAACTATGAATTGGGATAGAAAATACCAGAAAGGTAAACCCAGAAAAAAATGGATTTCAAGGAGGTTTGGAGACTTCAGTTTGTGATATTAGGTTTGAAAGAGTGTGAAAGGTTTCCAATTAGAGGTAATAACATGAAAGGCAAACACCAGGGGAAGATCCACAAACATACCTTTGGTCTTATCTCTTGACCATATGTCCCAACAGCCACTGAGAAAAAGACAAACTATGTGGAAGGGAGATGAAATAGAGAATAATTGAAAGAGTTTACACCATACTTGCTGCCAGAAAAGTGAGAGCTTGGGACAGAGCAAGAACATAAGAAGAAAGTGTCTGCTAGAGGCGCCACAAGACCAACAGTTGCTATTGTTCAGTAATTTCATTTTGAAGAAAGTGGAAGGAGTAAGAAATAGCCGATTGAAAAACATGGCCTTTGTAGTGCTGGCTGAGCGAGAAGTGTGCTGTATTTTCTGCCACAATTTGTTATATAAAATAATGCCAAAAGGAGACTGAAGATCCTGTTCCCAAGTAAGTTCAGGTTTGTCCCTGTCTGGATCTATGATAAAAAGCTGAAAGCAGCTTTGCAGCTTTAACTTCTATGGAGAAGTTGATAGGTTATATAAGATGATCAAGGGATTGAATTGAGGTGGAAGAGGGATCAGTGTTATTTTGTCTAAGGATGTCCAAGAGAAGAGAATATTTGTGTCTATTAGAAAGAGGGATATAAAAACAGCTATATAACCCCTCAAAGGAGATAAATTCATCATTAGAATTTGGGAAATGGATGCGATACCTGAGGCTAGCCAGAGTGGCCACTTGAGAACTTTGTTGCATAAGGTGATGTTTGGATTGTACCAAATAGGGGATAATAATAAGACTTGAGATGGAGAATATATCTTGGAAATACATTTTTGGCAATATGACTGAAATGATTTAATAAAGGAGAAGTCATATACCTAGGTTTTTGAGAAATAAGAACAAATTAAAGAAAAGAGAAGGGAGAAATTTGGGAAAATTCGAGAGAACGACCGAGAGGAAAAGAAGTAGAAGTAAAAGCACCTAGAGAGGACCATACCTGCTTGAGGACAAAAGCCAAATGATATTGTGCGAAGGTAGGAAGTTGATCCCAACATTTATTTTCGGCTTCTTGAGTTTGGATAGAGAAATCCGAGCCAGTCGCTTGTACCATACGAACTTGGATAATAAACTATCAATGGAACGGAAGAAGATGCGAGATAGCTGAAAAGGGAGCATCTGTAGGTAAGAAGTAATATTGGTCCACAGCATCATTTTAATTATGGCTAGTCTGCCCCACCAGGAAAGGGTGTCAGAAAGTGTAGTAATCTTTTGTTTTAAAGCATCTATATTGATGGACGAAGAATATAAAATTCCTAGACATTCAATCCTGGAGGAATTCCATAGGAAACCGGTATCTTTAAACATATCTTTTAGACAAAATTTGTTAAGAGGAATAACTTCAGATTTGGCTGTGTTGAGTCAGTAACCGGAAACTAAAGAGCAGCAAGACAGAAGTTAAATAAACTTAGGGATAGAGGTGGAAGGGTCGGAAACATAAAGTCAAATGTCAGCATAAGCAGTAAATTTAGTATTCAACTATTTATGGGTTTAGCCAACAAGAGCTTGGGATCTACGTAGGGACTCTATGGGCCTGATTATGATAGAGGTGAATCCGCCATTGGCAGCCTGCCGGTGGCGGGTTCACCGCCATCGGGTGGCCATTCTCCGCCCACCAGATAAGGATGGCAGGCGCAGTGCTGGCGGACGGAAAGCCTGTCCGCCACAGGTCCGACACAGGCAATCGTCATGATTGCCTGTCGGACCCTGCCAGTATACCTACAATGGTGGTGGTGCCTAGCAGGCAACTTCTGCCACATTAGGATACTTTGGAATGGCTGTTCTTCCGCCCTTCAAGGGCTTATGGAGATCGACTTTGGGGGCCCTTTGCGGGTCCCCCTTGTGCAGGCCCAATGCAATTGTGCACTTCCCTGCACCCGGTGGCAGACACCGCGTGGTGCCTGCCACGTAGTGCAGGGAAATGCACAACATGCATTTTTGCCATTGCGGCAAGTGCAGCAGCCAGCTGCATCCACCGCAATGGTAAACATGCACAATGCGACCGCCACAGTGGCGGACGCATTATAATTGCATGTGCGGGACCGCTGCCATATGGCCGGGCAGTCCCAATTCCTGTGACGATGGCGGACGGACTCAAGTCCGTCCGCCATTGTAATCTCTCCCTAAGAATGGTTCCAATGGAAGGATGAAGAGTAATGGTGAAAGAGGGCAGCACTGTCTGGTGCCTCCAGCGAGGGTGAAATATGGAGACTGGAGACCGTTAGTGAAGACCGAAGTAGAGGGGAAAGACTAGAGAGTATATACTGCAAAAATTTAGGACCAAAGCAATGCCACTTGAGAGCTCTTACAAGGAAATCCAGGTTGACACGGGTAAAATCTTTTTCTGCGTCTAGGTGACCGCAACCAAAGGTATTTTACTTTTGGAAGCTCCAAGAATAATATTTAAAGGGTATACAACCGTTACAACGCAACTTTTACAACGACCTACCATTACAACGCAACTTTTACCACGCAAACTATTACAACGCATTGCGCTGGGGGGCGCTCTAGGATAGGGAATAGGTTAATTTACTATCCAATAACCTTCCCTACTATCCACGGGGACTGGAGTTGGAATAGTAAATTAAACTATTCACTATCCAGCGCCTAAAAGCATTATGCGTTGTAATGGTATGCGTGGTAAAAACCGCGTTGTAAAGGTAGGCGTTGTAAAAGTATGCGTTGTAACGTCATACATCCTATTTAAAGAGGTGCAGAAATAATGAGAGATATTACGACCCTTGACGAAGCCGGAATTTACAATTCCGACTAAAGAAGGGATTAAGTCGTTAACCCATAGTGCCAATATGTTCGAGAAAATTTTACAATCCATGTTGATAAGGGAAATTTGTCTATAATTTTTACATTCAGCCAAATCTTTATCTTTCTTAGGAATTAGACAGATCATGGCTTCCATAAAGGTGTAACCTTGGTGTTAGTAGATAAAATATGTTGAAAAAATGATCGCATATGAGGAACCAAAAGAGATGAGAATTTAGAATAAAGTTTGATTGTAAAACCATCCGGGCCTGGCGCTTTGTCCTTTGGGAGTTTACAGATGGCCGCAACTATTTCAGCATGAGAAATATCTGCTTTTAGTGGGGAGACATCAACCTGTGGGGTTTGTAGTTTTTGAATCGTATTAAAGAAGGGTTCCAGGGAATCCTGAGTGGGCAGAGTGTACCCAATGTAAATATTTGAGAAAAATTCTGCAAAACGAGTCTTGCTTTCCAGATCTTTGAATAATTTATTACTGGAATCATCATGTATGACATGTATCCTAAATCTCTGTTTTGTAACTTTTAAATAGTTGGCAACCATCTTACCTGCTTTGTTAGAGGTACTAACATACTATCCATTGATTTTTAGAAGGGCATTACTAGCATTGGTTTTTTTATTTTTTTTTATTAGAAATTTATTCAAAAATATTGCAAGGTACACGTCATACATCTCAGAATGCACATACTGTGGGGCAAAGTTGGAACGCTAGGCACCACTGAGTGAATGTATTGAACACAGCCATTTAGCCGGCATCCCGGGGGCCCGGCGGCAAACAGTGCAGTTAGTAGACAACGCCAGCAGCAGTGTACCATAACTAAACAAGCGCATTATTGGCGCAAAGTGTGGTGGAGGCCTCGCGCCGTCCTCAGACTGCATATGCTCTGCCAGGGCCCGCAAGCCGCGTGATCAGGGTCCCAGTCGTTTGTGTACCTAATAATCCCTGAAGTGTCCTAACTTTATAAACTATCTACCCCAACTAACCCCCACCCTCACCCCAGTGCCAACTGCTGTGTGTCTAATGTCGTGTTCATGGTGCATCATCAGCCAAGACCTACTGTGCTACCTACAGTGTACTACTGCGAATGCTCTCATCCGGGCCTAATACTGAGGCAACGCTGTGCTACGGGAATCACTGCTGGGGGGCCCCTGCGGCTACCCAAAGCCCAATGTTCACTGTTCCTCCCGGGAATCCGGGGTCTCCTGTGCCTCTGTGCTGTCCTTGTCCTCCATCTCATCTCGCTGGATGTAAGCCTGATATAGCCCCCAGAAATTTTTAGGTCTACTCCTAGGTGGTAAGAGCTCACTGTAGTGTTCGGACTGCGTGCAGCAGTAGAGTAAATCACCTGCCCACCTTTTCTTTGTGGGAAGCGGGCCCCGCATCCAGCATATGGCCACTACTCTTCTGGCCATCAGTAGGGCTATATCCACCATGCGTCTCTGGGATAATGGGAGAGGCTTCGAGAAGCCCAAGAGTGTGAGGTCTTGTCTAACGGCGAGCTCTGAGCCCAGGATCACACTAAGTTCCGAGAAGACTTCCACCCAGAATTTATGCACCCCTGGACAGTACCACGCCATGTGAATGAAGTCAGCCGTCTGCGCGTGACACCTCTCACACTCCGCCGTCTGTCGGAGCCCGTAACGGTGCAGCCTCTCTGGGGTGTAATACACCCGTTGAAGAAACTTGAAGTGCACCAGTCTGTGCCGCCCATTGAGTGAAAGTCGTTTAGAGCTGGCGCAGCAGTAGCGCCACATATCATCATCGATCGGTAGTTGCAGATCCCTTTGCCATTCCTCCCTGGATTTCGAATATTGTGGAAACTGGTGCAACACCCCCAGTTTGTTTAAGGTGGAGACCAATCTGGCAGATGAGGGCTCGTCGATCACATAAGTGAGTTCTGGAATCTCCGGTGGCTCCGCCATCTCAGGGCCCAACAGGTCCTTCAATGCACTTCGAGTTCTGTGGAATTGGAAGCGTTGTAGCAGCGTGGCTTCCGGATGTGAGGCAAAGAGCTGCTCCCACGACCCGACAACGCCCTCGATGAATAGGTCTCCCAGTTTGGCGAGGCCCAATGCCCGCAGTGCCTCTGAGACCCCCTTTTCCTGCAGTGGGCCGAGCCAGAGTGCCCAATCGATCGGCATCAGCGGCGAGTATAGAATGCTACAGCCTCGCGCTCGGGCTAGTGTGTGCCAAGCATGGTTGGTAGATTTGAGCGAGTCTAGTTGACCGACAGCTCAGTCCACCGGGAGGCAAATAGTGGCCGGAAGGGGGAGAGGCTCCGCAAACAAGCGTTCCAAAGTCACATGTGGGATACGGGGGTCCCCATGTATCCAGGAATGTAAATGGGCTGCCTGTGCTACACGGTAATACCTTTCCATGTCTGGGGCTCCCAGTCCCCCCATTTCGTAAGGGAGCAGAAGCGTCGTCCATTTAACCCTGGGCTGCTTGCCCCCCCATGCCAGTTTTACTAGCACTTGCGTTAGTTGTTGAAAGAATGCCTTCGAGAGTACCACCGGTAAATTATTGAAGAGGAAAAGAAACCTGGGGAGCACCACCATTTTCATGATGGCTATTCTGCCCAGTAGGGACAGCGGAAGCCTGCACCACACTTCCACGTCGTCAACCAGTTTCGTATAGGCCACTCCGTAATTCTCCCGGATCAGGACGTCTGGGTCAGTATGAAGTTGTATGCCCAGGTACCTCACCGAGTCGGTGGTCCATTTCAGGGGGTATTCCATGTCGAAAGGCTGGGTCGTGGGGGTCAGCGGGAAAGCAATGGACTTATCCCAGTTCACCTTGAGCCCGGAAAGGGCGCCAAAGCGCACAACTTCCCGTAGGACGGCCGCAAGATTCTTTTCCGGGTCGCGTACATAGAGAAGGGTATCGTCGGCATATGTAGATATACCGATTTTATACGTAGGGAAACTAATGCCTTCTAGACTATGGTATTCCCTGATAGCACATGCCAGGGGTTCCGCCACCAGCGCGTACAGGAGAGGCGAGAGGGGGCACCCCTGTCTGGTGCCTCTGCTAATATCAAATGGGTCCGTGACTCTATCCCCCAGCCGCAGTCTCGCGGTGGGCCGGTAGTACAGGGCCCCCAGCATCTGTAAAAAGGGTTCCCCCAGGCCCAGTTTCCTGAGGACCCTAAGCATGAAGGGCCATTCCACTGAGTCGAACGCTTTTTCCATGTCCAGGAAAACCGCCAGGGCCGCGTTCTCCTGGCGCACATGTTGCATCGTTCCCAGTACGGTCCGGATATTATAAGTCAAGTTCCTATTAGGGACAAACCCTGCCTGTTCGGGTGCCACCAGCTCCGGTACCAGGAGAGCAAGTCTCGTGGCCAGAACCTTGGCAAATATTTTAGTGTCCACATTGATCAAGGAGATCGGCCTGTAAGAGCTGCAGACCTCCTGGGGTTTCCCGGGCTTCAGAATGGTGATTATAAGGGCTTCCCTCATGGAGTGGGGCATAGTGCCTTCTTCACATATGTCATCAAATAGGGTTATCAGGTGCGGGACCAACTTGTCCTTGAACGACTTGTAGAAGCCCACCGTTAACCCATCCGCGCCTGGGGCACTACCGGAGCGCATGCTCGCTAGTGCTTCCAGAATCTCGTCCTCCTGAATCGGGGACATCAAGAACTCCCTGTCCGAGTCTGGCAGAAAGGGCATAGCAATATGCTCAAGGTAGTCGTCCATCTCCGCCTCTACTCGCAGTGATCTAGATGTGTACAGGTCGGCGTAGTACTGCCGGAACGTTCGGAGGATCTCATCGTCGTCGGTAACCACCTCACCTTCTGGTGTGAGCAGTTCGTCCACCACCAGGGGCTTCCTAGAACCCCGCATCATTCGAGCCAGCAGTGCCCCCGGCCGCTCCCCATCTCCGTACGATCGCGCTGTGGCATATTTGCCCATATGAAGCACCTCTCTGTCAGCCCGGTCATGGTATTCGGACAGTAGGAGTTTAAGTTGAGCCTCGTCCTCCGCATCAGGGCCGTCCCGTAGGCGCCTCTCTAGAACTGACAGTCGGGCTTCAAGTTGCGTCAGGTCTCGCCGGATAGATTTAAGTACGCTAGAGTGCTTGGACATCGCCATACCACGAATGAAGACCTTGAAGGCCTCCCACACCGTCTGGAAGCTGTCGACAGACCCCAGGTTCTTCTCAAAGAATGTATCAATGTCCTCCGCTAGTTCACCCCGAAACGCATCGTCTAAGAGAGCATAGGGAGGAAACCTCCAGGTGAACGGAGGGATTGTTTTCCTCGGGAGTACCAGGCGGAGTAACACCGGAGAGTGATCAGAAAGGGTACGGGGCAGCACTTCACATGTCCTGATGTCGTCTAGTAGAGTCTGTGTCACTAGCCAGTGGTCTATTCTAGTGTGAATGTTGTGGAAGGCAGAGTAGTGAGTGAAGCCGCCTCTTGTGGGGTGCTTGTGTCTCCATACGTCCACTAGGTCTAGTTTGATCATTTCCGCTTCCATGTGCAAGGCTGAGGCCGCAGGCCTTCGGATAGGCCCCGCCGACCTGTCTTGTGCTGGGTTGAATACAAAATTGAAGTCTCCCCCCCACAACATCTTAGAGGGGGCATATGTTCTGCTAAGCGTGGCTAGTGTAGTGTAGAAGGCAGGACTATCATAGTTTGGCCCATAAACATTGATCACCACCCAGTCGTGTCCCCTGCCTACACATCTGGTAACAACATACCGGTCCTCAGGGTCCGAAGCTAGCAGAGTCAGTTTTAACTGTGAGGAAGGATTGACCCAGGTGAGAACCCCCCGGGAGTGCGTTGTAAAACCCGCGGCTACACTGTGACCCCCAAAACCCCTTGCCTGCAGCATTCTACTGGTGAGAGGTAGGTGTGTTTCCTGCAGAAGGGCAAGGTCGACATGGTGTCTATGCAGAAAACTGAGGACCTTACGCAGCTTACAGTGATCGTTTAGCCCCCTCACATTCCATGTTAAGAGGTTCAGCTCCTGTAAGGTGCGTGTAGTGTGAGCATTGTCAGCGTCGGTCATCCTGGCGGCAAATACCATGGGAAACAGACAGTCGCAACATTCTCCCAAGGCTGAACATCAGACAACACATTGCTTGGCGTAAAGTTCAAAATCCCATCATCAAAACAGCAAATACCCCCAACACAAAACCCCCCACGCCCAAACCCAGGGGGACCACAGTTAAAGTAACCACCACACTCCCCCCCCCACCCACAGCAGACCACCCCCAACCTGGCCTGACAGGACACACTCCCACCCATTGGCGTCAGAACTTTCCACCACTCCCCAAACCCCCCCGCAGCCCACGAAAGCAGTTCCCAAAAACAACTCTCTCCAGAGTCTGTGAGCCAGAAGTGCAGGGGCAGACGTAGCTGGCAAAGCAAGTATCAATCAAATCCAAGCCGCTCCACAACCGCCCCCCAGCACCCAGCCCCTTTCTCACTGTCTGTGCCTTAATACAAAAACAATGCACAAACAACACAGTGCGGCCCCCCCTGTCCTCAACAGTGCCACCCCTCTTCGAGTCTCAGCAGCAACGCAGCGCCCCAGTTCGGTCAGCAAGTACTGTGTCCGTTTGCCACTGTTTTCAGGAAAGGAACACACCTGGCCCCCCGCCCCCCCTCAGTTAAATCAGAAAGATCTCACCCAACTGGAAGTCCAGGATGCAACGTCCAGAAGTATATTCAGTCTTGTTCCTCCAACAGCGAGGAGGCATCAGGGTCTCCCCGGTCTACCCTCGGGCTGGATCTACGTTCTTTCGACCACTCCTTCAGCAATTTCTGCAGATCCTTTGGGGCCGTGAAGAAGTGTGAATGCCCTTGTCTGTTGACACGAAGCTTGGCAGGATATAACATCGCATAGTCCAGCTCCAGGTCGCGCAACTGCTTCTTGTAAGGTGCAAATCGTTTCCTCTCCTCCTGGACCTTAGCCGTGAAGTCCGGATAAAGCGAAATGTCCATCCCCTCGTACTGCAGTTTGCCCTTGTCCCTAGCTAGGCGTAATGCAGTATCTCTGTCCCTGTAGTTCAAGAGCTTCGCTATGATGGGCCTCGGATTCATCCCTGGTTTCGGTATGGGGCCCAGCGTGCGGTGGGCTCTCTCCACTATGAACATCGGGGAGAAGGCCTCATCCCCGAGTAGGGCTTTCAGTAGTTTTTCCACGAAGAGCTCCATTTTACCGGTCTGCGTAGATTCCGCAACACCAGTAATGCGAAAGTTGGATCTTCGCGATCTCGCCTCCAAATCCTCGGACTTGTCCTGGATCACTTGAAGGAGTCTGCCGAATTGCTTACGGTCCTTGTCCCACTCAGTCTGGGCCTCCTCTGCCTCAGTCAGCCGCCGCTCCGCCATGTCAAGGCGCTCAGCGTGTTTGTCCACACGTTCCGACATGCGGTCCATGCGGTAGGACAAGGCATCAATTTTTGACCCAACCGCTGCAATACTGTCCTGTATCCCCTTCTCCATCGCGACCAGCAGTTCGCGAATATCTGAGCTAATGGAGCTCTCAGCAGCTGCCCCCTTCGGAGGAGTCGCCGTGGTCGGCATTTCGGGTCCCTTGGTCCGGCGCTGTTCAAAGGTGATTCTCGTTTGCGACCTGTCGTTCTTGCCCATGGCTAGTCTGGTGGACATTTAGAGGGCCCTCACCACTGGCGGCCGCAATTTGCCGCGTCCCACCCGGGGCCTGTCGGTCCCCACGTGCACAGTACGTTCCAGGCGATAGTACTAGGTTGACGCTCCTTGTCTGGGCAGCCCGGGAGGATCGTGCAGTGACCAGCACCACTTCGTCTGAAGCAAATATTGGTACCTTCCGGGGCCCCAGCCCTCTGGCAAGCCGCTGGTCCTATGTGGAGTGTCTCTGCAGTGCACCCCCTCACATGTAGGGAATCCCTATGGGGTGCCAAGCGGGGAGTCCGCGACTTCGCCCCACCTCCTTGCAACCGAGCAGTGATCCACGCGCCTCAAACGCAGTAGGTCAGCCTTCCCCCAGTATCCGCAGGCCACTTGATCTCCACACTGCACTCGTCGCAAGTTTGCAGTCCCAGGCCGTTCCGAGCGTGGGGCAAATGGCCGCCGCAGTCCCAATCCGGCCTGCAAAATGGCCACTGGCTAGTGTGTGGGGAAGTGCTAGGAAGTCCACAGTAGGAAGCGCCGCAGCATCATGCCCAACACCAGGTATCCACGCAATAGGGCGGTAGACGCGTGGGACACAGCAGGAGTCCTGGCTCAGCAGGAGCTGATCTTCTCCCAGCGCCGCGTGTCTGCCGGGGCCCCCGGGGTCCGAGCACCGATGTCCTCTGCTCAAGGCCTGGTCTCCGAGTTGCTACGGCTACCGGATCCCCTATACTGCAGCAAGCACCCAGCAGGTCGCAGCGATCGGCCAACCGCCTTCGCGTCCCAGGCCGAACCGGAGAGGGTGGGGGCGCCGATGTGCGCCCGGAGAGGCAATGCGGGGCACCAGCTGGAGCGCTCCCGGGCTATGCGCCCCCGATCTGTCAGCAGCTCTCACCCGGACCCCGCACCGCCGTACCTCAGATTCCCTCCGTCGATCCAATGTGTAGCCCAGGTATCGGCTAGCGCAGAGGTCGGGCTCTCCACTCTCCGGCGTCCGTCTTGGGGAACCGGGCCGGTCTGGGCCCCCTGGGCCGCACGTCGAGTGACGTCGGCGGGCAGCACTGCCAGGCAAGCCAGCGGCTGCGGGCCTGGTCCGCCACTGCAATCGTCCTCCCCCAGGGCACTGCACACGGCAGCCGCGAAGCGCAGGCTCGGACCGTCCAGGCGATCCAGCAACAGTGGGGGGGCACCACACCTCCGCAGCTATAGTTTGGCACCTGTAGGATATTTGAAGGAGGATAAAGTCGGGGCCTTGGCCGGGAGCTCCGAGCTCACACGTCCAGCATGGACGCCAGCTAGCTCCGCCCCCCCATTACTAGCATTGGTAATGGAAGATCTATTAAAATCAAGTTTGGAATAGAGGAGTTGGTCTATAACATCTTTGTGAGACGCGAAGTGGTATACGTGTTCTAATTTCTCAATATGCTGTAAAAGAGCAGAGGATTCCCTGGCAGTCACTTTTTTCGTACTAGATATGTAATGATTAATATTGACTCTCACAGTGGTTTTAAAAGAGTCGCAAACATGAAGAAACTTGACATCTCGACTGATATTATCATACAAAATTCAGTAATACATTTCTCAAACCTGTGACACACTGCTGAGCTTGTAAACCAGTTATTGAAATTCCACCTGCTAGAGTAAGTGGAAGACTGAGTGAGCCCTAAATCAACTATCACCGGGGCATGGTCTGAGACAAAGATAGGACCTAGCTCAGCGTGTAAGAGATGTTGTGTGAGATTCATATCCAAAAAACCATAATCTGTTCTCGAGGAGGAATGGTGAGTAGAAGAAAAAAAGTAGTATTCTTAAGGATCGGGATTATAAACATGGCATGCATCAACTAATCCTCTGTGTGTAATTGTTCTGTGAAAGGACTTTTGCATGCTGTTAGAGATACATTTGAAGGCAGATTTTCCATCTAAAATGGGATCCTTTCTTTGGTTGCAGTCAGCACCAAAAACATGGTTGGCATGCATTATCAAATTAATTTAGGTGAGAGAAACTCCCAGAAATGAGTGTCTATCCCAGTAGGCACATAAACATTAAGAAAGGAGTAGGGGAATTGATGGTAGCAGGAAGATAAAGCCATCTGCCATTGGCATCAGTTTCTTGCTTTAAAATGGTACCAGGTAGAGATTTATGAAACAGAATAACCACACCATTTTGATGATGAACAGCATTTGAACAATAAACAGAATTGACCCATCTTTTTTCAACTTATGACTATCCTTTTTGAGGAGATTAGTTTCTTGTAACATAGCAACATGGCAAGACATTTTTAAAAAATATATATATTTGCATTTTTAACCAACACAAAACAGGTAGCATGTCACAATTAGTCACAGTCATGTCAAAACACCCACATACCACCCGCCCCCGTAGACACATCATCTCCCCCATTCCATGAACCAGAGACATATATTGTCCCTTTGTGCGTTTCAATTCCGGGACTCTCCACCCCTCCCCCCTGCCACTCCTGAGGGTCACAGGCCCTGTGTCCCCCCAGTCCGGGGCCCAGTTAAATATAAAGCCCAAGGGAATCTAGTCAGCTCCCAGGCCACCATCTAATCCATAATATGTTCTCCATTTCCCCCATATCCTACGGAACTTCCGGGGGCACCCTCTAGCTTTGTATGTGAACCTTTCTGCCGCCATATACATGTCAATCCCACTCCTCCATTCATCCATCGGGGGGGGCAGCGGCACCCCCCACTTGCGTGCCACATCTCTTTTCGCTTCCACTAGTGCCAACAGTGCAAATATAACCTGTGGGCGGCCCAAGACAACATCGCCAGGTATGCCTAACAATTTCTATCTGTGGTAATATAGACCCCCCAGATACTTGAATCCCGCCTCTGCTTTCTGAAGTGCCCCTGGGAGAGGAGGCCCTGTCTCCCTGACCCGTGGGCTATGAAGGACCGATTAATGCCCATTTATAGCATAGCCCGAGAAGGAGCCATACCTGCCTAAATGCTCGAACAGTGCTGGGATCGTGTCATCCGGGTGTGAGGTTCCGTGACAATTGTAAGTGATGTTTTTGACTCGCACAAATATGGTCGAGTCTGGTATCTATGAACCGCAAATGACGAGTTTAGTAAGTGTGTGCAGTTTCGCTGTGCTAACTTAAACCGTTCGTTTGTTATGTGGGTTTTTCATCTGTACCCACGGGTTCCATCTTAGATACGGCATCCATTTTGTCTCTTGCCCTCAAGTAGCCAGCGAACGGACGTTGTCCGCTTCGCGACCCTGGGACTCCTAAGATATTTGCGGAAGACACATGTTCTTTGTGAGTGTCTTTATGACGAGGGGGTTGCTACTGTAAGGCAGATGGCGCCGCTCGAGGCTCATCTTGCCGCACGGACTTATTGTCTCAGCCGTGCATCTCATTAGGCACGTCCCTTTGATGCCTGTATCTCGTGTTTTCCGATACCTCCCCTTTTACACCCTTTCCGATCTCCCCACTGTCTCCGTCTTCCTCTACACCTGTCCTTGTTCCTATTTCGATCTGTTTTTACTGCTGATTGGAATTCGCTAATGGTGGGAAGATGGTTTTTACAGTTGGGAACCGCCAAATGTTTCCGCACTTATGTTCCGGACCTGATGTGTTTCAAAGTGACCAAAGCGACCCCTCTGGGGGATAATGATGGGAACCGGGTTGTAAACTTTTGTGTTCAATGTTATCCAATGGGTAAAAACTGTATAAAAGGAGCGATTCACAGAACCAATTTGAAGCAGTCTCCCCAAGTTGCACGTGGTGTACTTGTCGTGATCTCTGTGTTCCCTGCAGCAAATAAACCTTGAATCTTTGACGTCGAAGGAAGACTCCCGTGTCTCTGTGATTCGTACGCCGGAGCAGGTTACCCACGAAGGTTTCAGGTGTTGTGCCCTGGCACCGCTGGGTCTTAAAGAACCCAGTCCTTCAGTTGGCGCCCAACGTGGGGCTGCATCAGTGGTACCGGTCCAAGCCCGACGATCGTGAGGAACTTCGTGTGAAATCTCCGAGGGAAGGTGCACTCCGCTTCATCGATCCTGTTGTCGAAACAAGTGGCCCGAAGACTTTTCCCGCGAAGATTCCCGCCTCCGGACGGCTGCGACGGACTGCTGCCCTGACTGTAGACCTGTTTTGGCGCCTGGCGTAGACCTTGGTATAGCGAGACGATTGACGGGCCTTCCTGGTGACGCCATCGATCTTTGAGTTAAGTATTGGTGGGTCGCTCCCATAGTTCTTGGTTGTTGACACTTTAGCGAGTGTTTTTGTTGTTAGCGCTGTGTGAGTGTTTTTGTCGGTGACACTTTGCTAGCGTGCTTTGTTGTGTTGTTTGACGACTGCAGCCGCCAAAAACCGAGGGTTTTGTTCTTTGCTGGGACTTGGTAAATCCCGTAACCCTTGAAGTTTGTGAAACTCGGCTAGTGTGCAAGATGCCTGGTCGCAGTACTTTGTTTAGTTGTTTCAGACCTTGTGGTACGGATTCCCGACTGGAGGACTCGTGTCCGATACCTCCGGTTGGAACTCCCACGTATGAGCTCTATAGTAAGCATGGGCTAGGCCCAATTACTTTTAACGATTATTGGATTAAATACACAAAGAAGGACGGCGACCTTCGTTGGCCACCTCATGGTAGCTTCGAAGCTCCGATCTTAGATAATCTAGAGATTAAATTGTTCGAAAGAAAGTCAAGGCCGGCCATGTTTGATGCCTTTCGGTTGTGGCGCAAAGAAGCCCGACAGAAAGAAATCAGACAGACTAAACGTAATCAGCGAGATAATGTTGCTACCATAGTGAAGAAAGCAGAGCAATTTCAGCGTGATAAGGAGGTTAAGGATAAGGAAGTATTTGACAGGTTACAGCGTATGACTGTAGATAAATGTTATCCCGCTTTACCTACGGAGTCGGAAAAGAAGGAAGAGCCAGTTGAGGATCCCTTAATGTCTTATCTTATGAAGTCGCCACCTCCGTACGTACAGGGTACCGCAGCTCCTGTGGTCCCTGCCGTACCTATTCTACCGCCTATTCCTCCTCCGCCTGTTCCTCAACCTGCACCCGTTCTTCCGACTGTTCCTGCTCCTTTGCCTGTTGCTATCCCTACTGCTCCTCCGCTTCCGCATACTCCTGCTCCCGCTACTGCTCCTGCTACTGCTCCTGTTTTGTTAACCCCTGCTGTTGCTACTGTTTCTACTCCTTCTCTTGTTAGTCCTGTATCGTATGCTTCTCCCTCTACTCGTAGTCGCAATTCTCCTCTTGCGGCTAGTTTCTTTCATTCGCTCGGACCTGTTCATGGGTCCGCTGGTTCTGATGGTCCTCAGAGACGTAGTCAGCTTCCTGGAAACAGAGAACGCGTCGCGTTATATAATATGGCGATGGGTTGGATGGTAAATCCTCTTAGGTGTCCACCCCGTGTTGTCCTCGAAACATTTTGTCAATTCAATATACCAACCCAGAGATATGTGTTTAATGAAATGTGCAAGTTCCTTTATGATCAAATAGCGGCCGATGCGCCTGACGAGGTGCTGACCGCCCTGTCTGATCTTCAGCTTCAGTTCGCAAATGGACTGATAGTGGATACTAACGTTCGACGTGCTGTTGAACGATTGCTATCTCTTCGTCCCGCTCCAATCCCTCATGCATTGTTTGTTGAGGATATTGAAAAACAACCAGATGAGTCTGGCCAATATCCCATGCGTGAAGTTCCACCGGTTTGGATACCAGCAAATCCTAATGCTCAACCTCCGGTATTGGCGCACTTCCAGAGAGTATGGATACATCTCCCATGGAAACGCTCGGAAGTGTTACAGGTGAAGCAATCTTTGCCTGACCCACGCAAGAATCCTACAGGGTATTACAAAGAATTATCACAGCTTGTAGATGCTACGGTAATGAATCTTGCCGATATCGATATGTTGTTCGGCAATGTCGTACCGCAACCGGTATGGGCTAAGATTCGCCAGGAAAATCATCCGGCTGAATTAGGTGGTGCTTGGGCTGCCATTGTAGCGGCAGATGCCGGACAAGCGGCTGCTACTAAACCCGACGCAAGTTGCGATTGTTAAGTGTAGTGCGCATCGTAAGGTGACGGATGATGTTGGTCGTGGTAATGCGTTTGCGGATGAGATTGCTAAGGAAACTGCCCGGAACCTTAGCACTCGAATGTATGTGACGAGTTCGGTTAGGTGGCCTACAGAATCGAGTATGTGTGAAGACACTATCGAGAGTGTGAAAGCAATTCAGAATGAGGCCACCGAGACTGAAAAGACGAAGTGGAAAGAAAGTACGGGAAAGTTGGATGCGAATGGTTGTTGGATTGATTTGTCGGATCAGAAAAGATGGATGTTGCCGGATGCGTATGTGCTGGCCGTTGTGACAATGGCGCATGGGTTAGCACATATTAGCGCGAAAGGTATTTGTAAGTTGCTGGCTCCTGTGTGGAAGAATGATGGTATTACAAAATGTGCTGAACGTCTGGTGAAGAATTGTATGGTGTGTATAATGTACAACCCTGGCAAAGGAACCCCAACTCCTCCTGGCAGTTTTGCTCCCCCTTCGTATCCCTTTGAGGTGATTCAACTGGACTTCATCCATATGGAGCGATGCAATAACCTGAAATACGTTTTAGTTGTGGTTTGCGCATTCTCCCGATGGATTGAGGCCTATCCCCTCAAAGACAATACTGCTTTGTCTACTGCGAAAATCCTACTGAAGGAATATTTTCCTCGGTATGGAATGCCTAGAGTCGTATGGTCAGATAACGGAAGTGAGTTTGTTGGAAGTGTGATGAAGAGTGTGTGTAAGGGCCTTGGAATTAATCAGAAATTCCACAGCGCCAATCATCCTCAGTCAGCTGGATTGGTTGAAGGGTACAACGGCACCCTTAAACTAAAGTTAGCGAAGATTCAGGCTACGACTGGTCTTTCGTGGCCTGACGCTTTACCTTTAGCATTACTGTCAACTAGGGCGACTGTACACTCCCGAGTAGGGCTTAGTCCCTATGAAATAGTGTTCGGCCGTCCTGCGAATGTGTGGGGGGTTCCTAGGCCAGGAATGTTTTCTGATCTTGAGTACCCAATGTTGATCGATTATCTACATGACTTGACTGCTAAACTGAGGTTAATTCACCAACAGGTTTACGACGCATTGCCGACGCAGACGGAGGGTCCAGGCCACCAGCTCCAGCCCGGAGACTGGGTGGTGACAAGGAACTTTTCACGCAAAAATAACCTGGACCCGAGGTTCACCGGACCCTACCAAGTGCTCCTGGCCACGAGGACTGCCGTTCGTCTTGAGGGACGTAAGAATTGGGTGCATGCCACGCACACCAAAAAAGTCCCCATCCCTTTGCCAGCAGACCCGTGGGTAAGGAGAGGCATTGCGTCATCTGAAACAGAAACATTGCCGGCGTTTGTGCCTTTCAGCGATGCACAGCTTGTTGAAGAACCCTCAGCGCAGCAGAAAGACACTGTTGAACGATTAGCATCAAAAGACTCAAGACCAGAACACTCAACTGATCAGCAGGACGCTGTCTCTTCAACGGATCCTTTGTTTGACGAGCAGACACGTCCTGGGAAAACCCGATACTTTTTGCGATCTCGCACTAAGGACAAATAAAAAGATCTTGCTTTTCTGTATTGACAAGTGCATTATCCCGTTTCCGTGATCAGTTTTGAACATTTATATTACTGTAATTATTTTGTATATAAATTGAGCTTCATTCCTTGTATTTTTGCTTTTACAGCTGAGAGACTTTGTTTTTGCATACATACATATTGTGCATTGAAGGCCGTAGGGCCGCGCGCGTACTTCCTTCTGGACAGTAGGTCTTGACGCTAGGTTAAAGGCCGTCGGTTCCTGGGAACTCCTAGGGATTGACTATTGCTGCACAGAACGAAGTGCGTCAAGAAACGTTGCGGACGGTCGTAGGGAATGGCATTCTCGAAGCTGAATGATTTGGAGGGAGCTCAAGTCCACAGATTCAAGCTGCAGCAACTCAGTCGTACCAAATGTTTCATATTCCAACTGTTTGTATTGTTCTTGACTGCTTCTGCATTATTGGCGGGTGGGGTGTATTACACAATGTCTCACTTCTTACCTGCTACACCTACTCCTACTCCTGACTCTAATCTTACCTCTACTGTTTCTCCTCATTCCTTTCACATGTTACCGGAACACGAACAGGCTAGACGTGTAGAATTCCGCAACAATTCCTTTATTCAGCTCCTTCATCAGCATCAGTTAGTGGTTAACACTACTAATTGTTGGGTGTGTGGGTTGATGCCACACACTACGGATAAGGGAATTCCATATCTGGTGTTACCGTATAGTTCCCAAGGGTCAGCTCGAGCATTTCAAACAATGTTTCGAAGCGCACTGGGTTTCCACCCCATTCGAGAACCACGTTCCCCCTACTCTGGTCCTACCTCGTATCAAAAACCTTTGTCGATAGCAATAGAGGATTTAGATAGTGATATCTATGATCCCTCGCTTATTCCCGAAGAAGAGGTACAAGCCTATAGAGTCCTAAGTAGAGGTGAATATAGTGCGTTCACTAGCGAAAAGCAGCTTAAAAGCTCGCCTCCGATATGGGTCGTACCCCACACTGGTAATTTCTGTCTCATGGGTCGTGGCCGAAGATCGCAAGCCCGACTTGGAGCAAGTGCTTGCACTGAAAATTACATTCTGCCGATGTCCTCGTCCCCTGTGTTTCTGGCTGCCAAGGGTACATACTTTATCTGCTATGATCGTGCATACACATGGTTGCCCGCTGACTTCATGGGCTCATGTTTCATTGCAAATCTGTTGCCTCCAACGTTCACCGTAGATGCCGATTACATAAGACTAGAGTTGTGCGAGGCGTAATTAGCGAAGAGGATACTGCCGGTCAAGAGGCAGGAGACTTTTTCAAGGGTTTCCTCCCGTTTTGGGGACCTATGGTCAATAGTAGGAACCTGAGACAGTTGACTCGGGTGGTAGAATCAACAGCTAATATTACTGCCAGTGCCCTTGGTAATATCACCACAGAACTTCAGGCGGAGAGACTTATGACGTTACAAAACCGTATGGTTTTAGATGTCATCTTAGCAGATCGAGGTGGGGTATGTAAGGTGATCCATTCGAGCTGCTGCATTTTCATTCCAGATAATGCTCCTACTGTCTATCAAGCCATCTCGAGGTTGCATAAGATCTCCGAATCCATACACGTGGATGTAGGGGATTGGACGCTACTTGGATGGTTTTGGGGCCTGATGTCGACTTGGGGTTGGAAGATTCTGATGATCATCGGAGTCGTTGTAGTGTTCCTGTTCACGTGTTGCCTTTGTGTGCAGTGTGGTCCTGCCTTATGTGGCCTCTGTGCTACAACGTGTATGAGACAACCACCTGTTACCAAGGGGAATCGGTTGGACAGAGCTATGCTGCAGCAACATCTCGATGGTCTGATGAATATCGAATATGATTCCGACTAGTGCTTGCCTACATGAGGGCAAAAGGAGCGTCTGAGGTTCCGTGACAATTGTAAGTGATGTTTTTGACTCGCACGAATATGGTCGAGTCTGGTATCTATGAACCGCAAATGACGAGTTTAGTAAGTGTGTGCAGTTTCGCTGTGCTAACTTAAACCGTTCGTTTGTTATGTGGGTTTTTCATCTGTACCCACGGGTTCCATCTTAGATACGGCATCCATTTTGTCTCTTGCCCTCAAGTAGCCAGCGAACGGACGTTGTCCGCTTCGCGACCCTGGGACTCCTAAGATATTTGCGGAAGACACATGTTCTTTGTGAGTGTCTTTATGACGAGGGGGTTGCTACTGTAAGGCAGATGGCGCCGCTCGAGGCTCATCTTGCCGCACGGACTTATTGTCTCAGCCGTGCATCTCATTAGGCACGTCCCTTTGATGCCTGTATCTCGTGTTTTCCGATACCTCCCCTTTTACACCCTTTCCGATCTCCCCACTGTCTCCGTCTTCCTCTACACCTGTCCTTGTTCCTATTTCGATCTGTTTTACTGCTGATTGGAATTCGCTAATGGTGGGAAGATGGTTTTTACAGTTGGGAACCGCCAAATGTTTCCGCACTTATGTTCCGGACCTGATGTGTTTCAAAGTGACCAAAGCGACCCCTCTGGGGGATAATGATGGGAACCGGGTTGTAAACTTTTGTGTTCAATGTTATCCTATGGGTAAAAACTGTATAAAAGGAGCGATTCACAGAACCAATTTGAAGCAGTCTCCCCAAGTTGCACGTGGTGTACTTGTCGTGATCTCTGTGTTCCCTGCAGCAAATAAACCTTGAATCTTTGACGTCGAAGGAAGACTCCCGTGTCTCTGTGATTCGTACGCCGGAGCAGGTTACCCACGAAGGTTTCAGGTGTTGTGCCCTGGCACCGCTGGGTCTTAAAGAACCCAGTCCTTCAGGTGGGTAACATATAACAAAATATCCTCCGCATAAAGCAAGTTCTTTTCTTCCCCATCCGTCTGCATAATTTGGAACCCCCGTATCTCCCCTCTCACACGCCACGATTTCAACATTGGGGGCAACCAGTACGGGGGACAACGGGCAACCCTGCTGGGTTCCCCATCTAATGGGGAAGTCCTCAGACAGCAATCCATTCACTTTAATCCGAGCTTGGGGTCCGTATACAGGAGACCAATCCAATGTCGGTATTTGGGACCAATACCGAACTTGACTAGAGCCGCCTCCAGAAAGGGCAAGTATACCGCGTCAAACGCTTTTGCTGCGTCTAGGGAGAGGAACATATGGGGATCATCACGGTCCTGGACCTTCATGAGCCAGTTGTGGGTCCTTCTCAAGTTCTGTCTAGTCGCCCGGTCTGGCAGGAAGCCCGTCTGGTCTTGATACACCAGTCCCAATATTACTTGGCGGAGACGGAGGGCTAATATGGTCGCTAGATGTTTGACCTCTATATTGAGAAGGGAGATTGGGTGGTAGGATGTGCAGTCCTCGGGGGGCTTTCCCGGTTTGTGGATGGGCACGATTGTCACCATCCTAAGATCAAGAGGAAGGATATCATCTTGGGCCGTGTCTCGAAATAGCGCTAATAGAGACCCCGCCAGGAGATCTGGCCCTTTCTTATAAAATTCCGCTGGGAATTGATTTGGACCAAGGGATTTCCCAGGACATAATTTAGTTATTGCTTCTTTCAGTTCGTCCATCGTTATGTCCGTCTCCAGTCCCTCCCTCGCGTCATCATCTAAGCTTGGGGTTTGGATAGTGTCTAGATATGCTAAGATCTCCGCCGGAGAACCCAAGTCCTTGGCCACATAAAAGTCTCTAAAATAGGAAGCGAATGTGTGGACTATTTGTGCATCGCCTTTTTGTATCTGTCCCCGCTGATCCACTACATTGTCTATCCATCGGGCTTCCGCTTCCTTGCGGCTAAGTCATGCCAAGAGCTTGCCCGACTTATCCCCCACATCGTACAACCTATGAAGGGTTGCCTGCGCCTGTGTTTTAGCCTCCTCTGTAGCTATGTTTCTGTAGTGCTGTTGTGTGTCTGTTAATTGTCGTGGACCTGCACGTCCTTTCCTATAAGGTAGCGTTGCTCTAGTGCCAAAATTTGGGTTTCCAAAGTGCGTCGCTCCTCCTGTGCCTTCCATTTTTCCCATGCTATTCGGTTTTGGGCCCTATCACGGAGTACTGTCTTATAAGCTTCCGATACCACAGCCCCCGATTGTACCGAGCCAACATTTTCTGCAAAGTACACTTTTGTGTCCGCTGGAAGTCCCTGTAACACCTCCTTATTCTGCAGATCCCAAGCCGACAACCTCCAGCTTCCCTGCCTCACCCGGGGTCTCCCTCCTCTCCTATCCAGAAAGGGTGAGTGGTCTGAGATCCCACCTGCCAGGTACTCAGCCTCATAGACGTTACCACATTCACTCCTCGGGAGGAAGACATAATCTAGCCGGGAGTGTACCCTGTGTGCCCCAGAGTAGTACGAGTAGTGTCTGGCGGCTGGTGAAAGCCTTCGCCATACATCCACTAGTCCAAGGGTATCCACAAGCCCCGCCAGCTGAGTAGTCGGGGGGGAATCAGTACGGTTCCCCGAGCGGTTCAAGGGGGTGGACATAACATTGTTAAAATCCCCTCCAATGATGTGCAATGTACCCGGTGTCTCCAATAAAATATTGGTCAGCCCATGAAGAGTCCGTGCCTGTAGCTTCGGTGGGGCATAGACCAACACTATAGTGACCTTCCGCCTCACCCATGTGCCTGTTACTCCCACGTACGTTCCTTGAGGATCTGTCCACGTTCGTGTCACCCGGAAAGGGGGGGTAATTAGGATGGCCTACCCTTGTGAGCCCGTTGTGTAGCCCGCGTGTGCTAGGACTGTGTAGTTTCCCCTCGCCAAGAACCTACAGTTTGTGCCCTTGAGGTGGGTCTCCTGTAAGAGGACCACAACTGGGTGGATCCGCTTTAACTATGAGGACACCAGCCCCCTTTTAATTTTGTCACCCATACCATTTACATTCCAGGTCAGTACCGTATAGGAGACAGTCTCTGACTCGTTCGTTGAGGGTCTATGATCAGTCATTGGGCCCATGGGCATGGATAATTACATTATGCCTCGGGCAGGGGAGGCAGGTGAGTGAATATGTCGCCCAGCTAAACACAAGGGGTACCTCTAGAGGGACCTATATTTCTTTTACAAGGAATGAATCCTAACAACTTTCCCATTAAAAGGATGCTAAAGAGGGAAGCCAGAACTTTAAATTCTTTTAATATTGGTTTGAAAATATTTGTGCATTTATACATTTCATTTTGTCGTATAACATCATTGACAAAAGTTCATCCACATTCGTAATACAAATTGTATAATGAGATAAAGTGCAAGTTAAGAAAATGAGAGGAAAGAAAAAAGCCCCTAACAGTCTAATATATTCCTACCATACATACATCCATTCTTACATACCAGTCATACCTTTACAAAAGTTTAAAAACATACCTAACAACATAGACACAGAAACTAAACACAATGAGACAAAAAAAACCAAAGGTGTACTTGATGGTTTACAGTTAGAACCTAGATCAAACAGTTCTGCCAATTTATACTTGGCCTGTGTGTCATTGACCAATCTATATCCAGATTGTGGATGTACGGCCGACGTACGTTTTGGTGATGATGTCACCTTCCTCAGGGCCAGGAAAAAACATGTAGCAGACTAACATATATACAATATCTGTACACGTGTTAAAAGAACAGGGGCATTGCAAAAATGTTATTCTTTTTCTATTAGGGATTCTTTTAGATACACATAGATTGGGATTATGTAGAAAAACAGCATGGGATACTGCTTCTAGCTGCTGTCAGCAGTGAGATTTCTGTACTGCACATAGTGCATTACATGATAAGATCCACAGGAAGATAGCAGAAAAATTGCTCCGGTATATGTTGATAAGAATGAGGCGCTTGTATCTAGATGAAGTATATCATCTAGTAAATCTGGTTCTTTGACTTTATGATTCCTGAAGTGTGAGATTTCATGAGAGGCAGCCACTACACCTTCTTAGGAGAGAGCTGACGCCGTAGCATGGGGTTCCTGGGTCTGTCCGCAAAGAGGTCCCCCCTCTGGACCTCAAATTAACTGGGAGAACTCTTCCTCTTCGCTTGAATATGTCGCCCAGACCATGTGACCGCTGTGCAATAAACTGAAACAACAAAGAATAAACCCAACAAAAGGAACTGGTGTGACCCCCCATCCCCCCACTTTCGCATCCCCCGCCAGTCACTGGGGAGTTGGCCTTAGGGTGGTGGAGGCCTGTCGCCCTCCCAGACCCAACTTATGCCACAAGTTCCCACTCTTGAGGCAGCCCCGAAAACCACTGAAGGCGATCCTCCCCAAACAGAGAAGGCCCGGGAAAGGATAACGTTAATACAGAAAAGGGAAGGAAGAAAGCGAATAGATAAAAGAAGAACTCCTCAGAGTGCCAGAATGATAGAAAGGAAGGACTGCAGGTAGCCTGAGACTATAACTACTCCAAGCCTCTCGCCCACAACTCAGTGAATATCCCCCAGCACTCTGTAGGTTGCAGCAGATTGGACAGATTGAAAAAAGAAAGGAAGAAAAAGAGAAAGAGGAGGAATGTGTGTCCAGCTTGCATGCTCCGGAGTTTCAATCTATGTCCACGGTCTACCCCGCAGAACCTTGGTAACGAATGCGAGTCCGGTGGATCTCCCTGTGAGGCCGTAGCATCCGGTGTTGCGTCCTGTTCCATCGCTAAGATTTTGATTGCCAAGGGGTGCATGGAGGGGCCCCCACCCTCCTCCTCCTTGGAAGAAGAGTCTCTGTTGTCCACCTCCGCGTCTGCGCCAGGAGGGGCGGGAAGATGCAGCGTGCGGGAGCCCACCGAGACCCGAGAGTCCAGTGAACAGCCACTACGCCTTCTGAGTTTGCCAGTGTCTTTTGAGGGTAGGGAGTTGCCCCCAGAAGTCGATCCATGGCAAGACAATTTAGGGAGGTTAGTAAGAACACTCTGTTTCTTGATGGAGCTTCTAAGGCGCTTGACATTCCAAGAAACTATTCTAAAACTATTCATAGGGAGTAATGTTAAACATTATGTAAAGAAAATTGTAAACTCTGTTGAAAAAAGGAAAAAGATAACTTCATAGCTGTATAACATCTAATGCAAACAAACAGAATATATAAACATGAACTAGGGAAAAAAGGGGCTCACAGGAATAAAGAACAAGCATTGGGAATGCAATAGGTCTCGCATTTGTTCAAGTTAGAGCTATTGGCATTGTAAATGGCAATGTATTTTAATTGTGGGTTATGGAGTGTATGTATGGGGTGGGTAGTGGAGTTATGTGGGTTGGATTAGATTCGTTTTGGAATTGTGTTGCATGGAATTGTGCGGTATGATTTGTGTAGTGGAAATATGTGGTATGGTGTGCTGTGTAATTATGTGGATAGTAATTATGTGGTACTGAGTGTACTGGAATTATGTAGAGTGGCACTGTGTGTTAGGGTGTATAATTACATAGAATGGTATTTCATACATGCCAACATTTTAGAAAAGAGAAGTGGGAGATTAAAAAAAATAATCGGGAGACTGTATTTCCTCCATTGACTTCAATTGAGGCCTATATCAGGTTATTGTCATGTATGGTACTTGCAAGAATGCTAGAATGCTGCTGCAGGACCGGATATTTTAAATGCAAATATGTATTTTCTTTTTCTTATCTGTCAGGAGCATGGACCATGCGATATGGCAGGCAGAGAGAGTGTGATGAAAATGTTGTGCCCTGGCCTGCAGGAGCAGCTTACTGGAAGTGCATGCTCTGAGTCTCACAAACCAGTCCCTGTCAGTTGAAGCCCACAGAGGAATTGGGTTTCAGCATACAGGAATCAGGAGATGGGAGACTAGCTTTGAAATCAGTAGCCTCCCACCTACATCAGGAGAGTTCTCATGTATGATATTTTGTGTTGTGGAGTGGTATATAGTGGAGTTTAATTATGTGGTGTGCTGTTGAATTTTGTGGCATGATGTGGAAGTGCGTGGTGTGATTGGATGTATGTGGTGTGTTGTTGAGTTGTATTAGACAGTTTGGTGTGGAATTATGTGGTGTTGGTTGGAAATGTATGGAGTTGAATTGTGTGGTGTGGAACTGTGGATAGCTTTGTCTTATTGGTGATGAAAAAAAACAGATGGTCAATTCGCTCCCTTCAACGACACATCCATACTCAAAATTCTTTCTGCCCTGAAACCTTCTAATCACTTCAATGATCCCCTTCCCTCTTTTTCCTTCAAAGATCTTATAAGGCCACTTGTCCCTCTCTGGACCAAGATTATTAAAACCTCAGGCGACCATGAAGATCTGAATAACTTCCGACCAATCACAATCATCCCCACGCTGGCAAAACTCCTTGAGAAATGTGTTCAGGTACAACTATGTAACCACATTGAGGAATTCCAACTGCTGGATCAATTCCAATTGGGCTTTCGTCAGGGACACAGCACCGAAACTGCCATGACACATATAGTTGACGACGCTCTTACGATGCTTAACCAGAACGAATCCTGCCTTTTAATCTTACTCGACTTCTCATTAGCCTTTGACACTGTCAAACAACCTCCTGAACCTTTTGGAACATAGGATTGAGTTCTCTGTCTTAGCTCTAAAATGGGTTGCCTCATTTCTCCATAACAGAACTCAAAGAGTTAAAACCAATCAAACCCTCTACAATTCCAGTCCTTGCACTCTGGTGGCCCTCCAAGGATCATCTTTCTCCACCACTCTTTTCAACCTATTTATTGAACCTCTTACTGAAATCCTCAAAGCATCTAACATACATTATCACATGTATGCAGATGACACTCAGTTATACATGAAAATCTCCTTACCGGACGATATCAAGACACTCAGCAGAACCCTGCATAAAACCCAAAACCGGTTAACCTTCAACCATCACAAAATGAATGCCCTCAAAACGGATTTCCTCCTTATGTCACCTCCCAGGCAAGCCCTCAATGTAGAGAAATTTATGAAAAATCTCTCTGTTCTCCACCAGGGAGACCTATTATCTCCGGTTTGGGTTCAGCATTGGAACCCCTTTCCCCTTTCCACTTTTGTGGACTTTTTTCTGAGACCAATTCTGCAGAGGATGCCCACCTACCTGCAAGATACGAAGGACGTATTGAGGGTACTTCCAGAAATCGACTTTGACCCGGAAAGAGACCTATTGGTCTCTTTCGACGTGGAATCTCTGTACACCTCCATCCCCCAGGATGAAACTCTTGAAGTGGTTGCATCCATCCTGGGGGACAATATCTGCGAAACCATTATGCCTATAACATTCATTAGGGCTCTGGCTACACTGTCCATGAAAGAGAATTATTTCCGTTTCGAGGACACCATTTACCTTCAGACCTCTGGAACGAGCATGGGCAGCGTTTTCGCGCCGAGCTTAGCTAATTTATACGTGCACCATTTCGAGCAACAGCACGTACTCACACCTACCAACCCTTTTTGGTCATCGATAATATGGTGGAAACGCTATATCGATGATGTGTTGGTAGTGTGGAGAGGGAGCTTGGAATCAGTGAGCAAATTCCATCTTTGGTTGAATGGAAGTAATCAATTCCTCAGATTCGCCTTTGAGGCCCACAAAGAGAGACTGTCCTTTCTGGATCTCTCGATTTATGTGACATCTGCAGGCCTGCAGAGTGAGTTGTACAAGAAGCCTATGGCGAGAAATTCGTTACTTTTGTACGAAAGTCATCACCCTAAATCCCTTAGGGATAATTTACCATATGGGCAGTTCCTCCGAGTCCGGAGGAACTGTTCCAGTCGGGATGATTTCATGACCCATGCGAGTAATCTGTCTTCACACCTACTGGAGAGACATTATCCTAAACCTCTGATCAAGCGGTCTCTCAAGCGAGCGCACAATGATAATCGGGAGGCGCTCCTAGAACCACCTGTTCCTAAAACCCCTACTGATAGACTCACTCTTGTGAGTACATTCAACACCAAAAGCAACAGCCTGCAGAGAATTATCAGGAAGCACTGGCGTATCCTGAATCATGGCAATGACAAAATCGCACTGCCTTTGTTTGCCTTTAAAAGATCAACCAGCATCAGGGATCGCCTTATACACACGCGCCCCAAAGAGACTCCGAAAAGAACTCCAGGCACGTTGTGGGATTTACCACCTGCAGTTGGCCACCATCCCTGTGGGAATTGTTCTATCTGTCCACAAACCAAACATTCTACTGAGATAGATATAGGCACTGACAGGCCCTGGTTACAAACTCACTTTACCAATTGCAATAGTGATCACCTTATTTATTTATTGACCTGTCCTTGCTCCTTTCAGTATGTAGGAATGACCACTCGCAAGGTGCGAATACGCATGCTGGAGCATAAGAGCTTGTTTCGCTGCAAAAAATCTATGACGCAGTACACCAAACATTTTCTCGAGAAACAACATGGTGAATCAGAATTCGCATGGACGGTCTTGGAGAAGCCCTTCATACCTTCCCATGTGAAGAATGTTTCTAAATATCTCTTCCGGAGAGAGCAAAAATGGATTTATAAGCTTTCTTCGGATACAGCGGGACTCAATGATCAGATACCTTGGTATCCTCTGTAGTTCTCCTTAATAGATATGGAGATACCACATGTAATGAGTTGCCTTTTTCTATATACTGAGTCTGTACTTCATATAGTGGTAAGAGTGTGATCCGTCGCAGACATGTCTTTAAGATGTATTGCTTCAGCATAGCATGTCTATAATAAGACCGCAATGCCTTAGGACACTCTCACAGTAAGACTTAATCATGTCCTCATTGTTTACATCAGGGGTTTTGGCAACATACCCTTCTAACCTACTACACCAACCAGAGAGTAACTCATATGTCCAGAACTACAAAGATGGCCGATTTTGAGTCATCCTGTAGTTCTGGTTCTATGTTCTATTTGTTTCGTTTTTTCCCCCTCCAAGCTTGTCACTACGAGCTGCTGGGTAGAATTAGCAATGGGTGACACTAAATATAAAGGACTTTTCCAGTAAGGAGGCATAGATATGGTGACAGCGTATTGATCGATTAAGCACCATTCTGAGTTTGCGCGCGGTTCGAACTACAGAACGGGCCCCGATGACGTCATTCTGTAGTCCCGCGCATTGATCTGAATGCCGGTTTTGCAATGTTTATAGCGAGCTGGAGCCTGGCACAGTTTGACCCGGAGTTGTTTTACATTGTCACTCCGTTTTGATTTGGTTTGACGGCTTTTGTCAACAGGTGAGATTAAATCTCATTCAAAAATGGTAATAGGCAGGGTTGACACGAAAGAAAAGTAGTCTCCTTTCTAGTTTTCAGTTGTGGTATTTAAACCTACACTTTCTCCGGATCGGCGCCTCCCCCAGCTTCAGGTCAGTTTGGTGGCACCGACGGAGAGGTGAGTTGTGCAGGCGAGATGTTTAGTTAGTAGATGTCTAGTGAATTGGGGCATGACTAGATTTCTATTACTGCATTGTAGCTTTTATAAGTTAACAACATTGGCATCATTTGTAGCCAAGACAACTTGCGCTGAATTAAAGTATGTGTTGTCATGATGAATGACATGTGTTTTTCCAAAACACTGGTCTATGGGGTACCAGTCGGGTATTTGGGGTGCACTCTACCACTGTTTTTATTTTATTTTGTGGACTTTTGTGATACTTTGAGCAGGGATTATAATTAGGCATCTTTAGATTCTATATCCAGTATGGATTTTTGCTGCTTTCCCCTGGTCGTGTTCAATTGTTCCACAGTGCGGGGACTCGTGTACCTGAGCATGGTCCAGGTGAGGTGAGGTCCAGTCCCCTGTCATTCTGGGTGAGCAATAAAGTTTTTTTATTGTTTTTTATTAGTTTTTTTGTTTGTTACATATACTAGAGAAGAATAAGAGCATGTGTGGTTGTTTGAATCATGTATAAAGTTTTTTGTTACTACCAAGAGTGTTGTACATACGTTTTCCTAGATCACGTTGAGTATCCAGTGACAAGGAGGATGAGTACATGATTGTAGGTACAGGTTGTATCGTTTCTACCAGTATTATCTATGTCCGTTTCACTTATTAGTTGGGTGCTTTATTGTTTTTACACACATAGAACAGTAGCAACTATTTTTAAGAGCAGTGGCCCTGATGAAAGCCAAGGGACGTCTTGCCCGGTAGGCAGAAACATGTTGGCCCTATTCGCGACAGTCATTTGTTCCATACTGTCGTTTGCGCTGTTCCTGTTTTTTAATTAGGGGATGTGCCTTGTTCCTATTAAAGAGTTGTTTAGACATATCACCCTATTTTACATCCACCACTTTTTTAGGTCTCGCCTTTACCATTCCGCAGGAATGGGAAATGGGGAGAATTCAAGTCGTCTATTTTCTCTTCAAACCAAAGGGCTTTCAGCCGCGGTTTTCTTGCAGTTCACGTGAATCACGTGATCAAACATGCACGAGCATTCACGTCCAGGGCTTCTCCTCCCCTAGCAGCACTCCTCCCACACCAGCAACTCCCCCCTCCCACACCAGCACCTCCCCTCTCTCTCCCCGCAAACACAGCCTTGTCCTAGCAGCACTCCTCCCACACCAGCACCTCCCCCCTCCCACACCAGCACCTCCCCTCTCTCTCCACGCAATCACAGCCTTGCCCTAGCAGCACTCCTCCCCCCTCCCACACCAGCCCCTCCCCTCTCTCTCCACGCAATCACAGCCTTTCCCTAGCAGCACTCCTCCCACACCAGCACCTCCCCCCTCCCACACCAGCACCTCCCCTCTCTCTCCACGCAATCACAGCCTTGCCCTAGCAGCACTCCTCCCCCCTCCCACACCAGCACGTCCCTCTCTCTCCACGCAATCACAGCCTTGCCGTCTGGTATCTGCCTCATCCTTGTTTCTCTTTATTTTCTCTCCCGGTCTTGTAAATATGCCCCCTCCCCCATGCACTAAATCGCACTTTTCTTTTGATCCACATACTTGTTATCCTATGAGAGTGGAGGCAGATGTGGCAGAAGGACATTAATCTTCCACTTACTGACACTGGTTGTCTTGGTGTGGAACTGAGGTTGTGTGTGCCCACTGTATCTAGGGAAATCACAACAGGCTTGATCACGAATATCGAGAAACCACCGTCTCGAATTAAGCACTGCCAGGCAGACACCACGTGCTAGTCTCTGTGCATATCACTTATTGTACTCCATGTAAACCGCACTTGTGCGCCAAGCATGCAGGAAACCTTCTTGTGTTTAACCTAACAAAGCCAGACTTTGATGTGACATCACCAAACTAAAGACGTAATCCAGTGGGGTGTCTGAAACCTGTATCCCAAGGGACCTGGTTGCAGAATGTATTTATTGTTGTTGCTTTTTACAGGTTTCTAGCATCTCATGGTGGTCTGGAAGGTTCAGCCCCGCCTGCGCGTAGCCGTAGATGCAGTTTTTGATCCCAATATTAAAATCAGATGTTCTCTTTTGGAGGGCGCAGCTGGAGCGCTGAGGTCATCAGAGGTCTATTTCTACTGCAAACACGCTCTGTTCCTCTTGCGCTTGCAGTGAAACGGAGCCCCTCTCCAGGCACGTTTCTCAGCAGCGCTCCTCTATCTCAGATAAATGCAGAGGAACATTCCGCGCACAGCTGTTGTTTTCATTCCCTCGCTGGTGTGGGTTTAACAGGCGCCATGGTGTGATGGGCGCACAGACCGAGTCTGCGCAGGCGCAGGACGGAGCTGTGCGCTCTTTCAAACAATTAAGTTACTTCTGTTAACTCAGCAGAGGGGTAGCGCAGCACTCAAATCAAATGACAGGTTTTCGAATACCTTGCGCCAGCAAAGAGTCATGCAAAGTAACGCCTCCTTGAAGCAGGCGCTAATCTGGAGAAATGTTTTTATTTCTCAAACAATTTCGCGGAATTTATGTGCACATCTTCATACCATTCCGCAGGGAAATGGGGAGTGCATGTGAAAAACGGGAGAATCACGTGACCACAAGCCTCTCGTGAACGAGCCCAGCCAGCCCAGCCTCCCGCACACAGCTTCTCCCACCCCCTCCCTCTCCAGCGCCTGCCTTCCTTGACTCGCATTAGATCATCAGAGGCAGCCCAGCCAAGCACACGCATTTCCCCACAGGCTTACCCATTGCATCACCACATCAAAGCCAGCCATCTGTTGCTACCCCAGCGTGGTGCCAGCAGCTTCACTTCAGGCATCCACTCCCCCCGCCCCCTACTTCACACTTCTCACGGTCACCAGGCTGTGTTTGCACTCCTAAACTCTCTTTCTGTATGTAAACTTCTCCGCGAGCACACTCACATTTCAAGAGTTCTGTGGAAACTTCAGAATTGTATTCATTATTATTTATATATTTAAATGACTCATCAAGAACCGATCGCTTGCTTGCGGTCAGACATACTTATTTGTTCGGCTGTTTTTTTTTCTCGGGTTAAATTTGCTTTGCATGGGAATTTGACATGCTCCAGGGCCCGTCCACAAAGACGGGCAGACAAAAGGGTAGGAAGTGTGTCCTCGCGGCACTTTCCCGGGTGCAAATGTGCGACACAAAAAGGGCTAGTGTAAGCAGAATCAACTCCACACTTTCCTTGCAAATGTGGTTTTTGCTTTAAACGCAGTTTGCACCAATGAAACCGAAAGACACGGACACACACCTACACAGAAGTCCCGAGGAGCCATAATTATAAATGTACAGCTCGTGTGTTTTCACTTGAGGGTTGTTTTTCGAGTCCGCTCAAGCGTGGCCACCAACACGCCTGAATATGTCTCTGTAGGGGCAGTGGGTGTTCGTGTGAAGGAAGAAACGCTTTGCGGAGAAGTGCCCCCCTCCGCCCCCACCAAGAGGTTTATGTTATTGGAAGAATGTTCTAGTTTGGAGGAGGAAATGCAGCTCGAAAATGGCCAGTGCAAGCAAGGCATTTCTGAGCTCGTGTTTGTGCCTTATTTAGGACCGGGGCATGGTCATTTATAAGGCGATGTTTACGTGTTAAGAAGTGTTATGACAAGCTGTTCCGGATTCCAGGGAATAGGCCTCCACTGCACTCAGGGACACCACCACAGCCCTTAGGGACACCAACACAGCACTCAGGGACACCACCACATCACTGATGTACACCACAAAATCAATCAGGGACACCACCACATCACTCAGGGACACCACCACATCACTCAGGGACACCACCACATCACTCAGGGACACCACCAC
This sequence comes from Lissotriton vulgaris, assembly GCF_964263255.1. Taxonomy (NCBI): domain Eukaryota; kingdom Metazoa; phylum Chordata; class Amphibia; order Caudata; family Salamandridae; genus Lissotriton; species Lissotriton vulgaris. Next base: position 3,203 of record NW_028247461.1, on the reverse strand, counting down.
ACCACTCAGGGACACCACCACACCACTCTGGGACACCACCACACCACTCTGGGACACCACCACACCACTCTGGGACACCACCACACCACTCTGGGACACCACCACATCACTCACGGACACCACCACATCACTCACGGACACCACCACATCACTCACGGACACCACCACATCACTCGGGGACACCACCACATCACTCGGGGACACCACCACATCACTCGGGGACACCACCACATCACTCGGGGACACCACCACATCACTCGGGGACACCACCACATCACTCGGGGACACCACCACATCACTCGGGGACACCACCACACCACTCAGGGACACCACCACACAACTCTGGGACACCACCACACCACTCTGGGACACCACCACACCACTCTGGGACACCACCACACCACTCTGGGACACCACCACACCACTCTGGGACACCACCACACCACTCTGGGACACCACCACACCACTCTGGGACACCACCACACCACTCTGGGACACCACCACACCACTCTGGGACACCACCACACCACTCTGGGACACCACCACACCACTCACGGACACCACCACACCACTCACGGACACCACCACATCACTCACGGACACCACCACATCACTCACGGACACCACCACATCACTCACGGACACCACCACATCACTCACGGACACCACCACATCACTCACGGACACCACCACATCACTCACGGACACCACCACATCACTCACGGACACCACCACATCACTCACGGACACCACCACATCACTCACGGACACCACCACATCACTCACGGACACCACCACATCACTCACGGACACCACCACATCACTCACGGACACCACCACATCACTCACGGACACCACCACATCACTCTGGGACACCACCACATCACTCTGGGACTCCACCACATCACTCCGCACCATAACAGCATCACTCAGCACCACAACAGCACTGTCCTTGCTGGCTAACAACAAGCATTCCCATAGCCAATAGGACTCGCATTAGGAAAGTGCAAGCTATTGGCTTTGTAAATAACAATGCTATTAATTTATATATTTTCAATGCCAACACATATTAAAAAAATAATTGTCATTTACAATACCAATAGCTCACACTTTCCTAATGCGAGACCTATTGGCAACGCCAGTGCTTGTTGTATGTTGCACTGTGTTTCTATCACTTTTCACCAACCATCTCAAATTGGCCAACAATTGGAGGTTCATTTTACTGTGGACCGCACCCAGTATTTACGATTTACAGTGTGGCATGGGGTCTAGATGATCTAGGGACCCGCCAGGCCACGGCGTGGACGGCCAAATGATAGGACGGATCACTTGGTTTGTTTGATGGTTATCCACAAAGTTTGTGTACTGGATTTGGTTGACCAGTTTGTGTTTGTGTTTTCTAGACACTACTTTTCTTGTCTCCCACACACATTTCTCTTGCTCTTCTCTTCTCAACCTTAATTTTAAGACTTTCGGTATTCACAGAAAGCATTTAGAAGTCCAAAAGTTAGGAGTCCTAACTTTACTACTACTAAATTGAGAACAATCCTAATTTTAAGACATTCGGTATTCACAGAAGGCATTTAGGAGTCCTAAAGTTAGGACTCCTACCTTCTGTGAATACCGAAAGGAGTAAGTGCCTTCTGTGAATACCAAAATGGTAGTAAGTTTAGGATTTTGTCTTAAGTTAGTTCTGTGAATCAGGCCCTTCGACAGCAGAGTCAGTCCATGTTCTCGCCTACTAGAGGTAAATGTTTATCATGGGATCCTACACAAGGGTGTTAGTGTTTTTTAGAAAGGGTGTCCATGATGATCATGGTGAGCGTGGCTACTTTGTGGTTAAACCTTTCCTTACAAAACCCATAAGTAAATGCCTTTTGGTTCGTGCTATTAACGTGTTATGGAAGAGACAGGAAAAAATAGCCTACATCATTTAAATGTCAATATGACAAAGGAATAAAGCACATTTTACATTTTCATTTAAAAAACTATGACACACAAATTGAAATAAAAACGTAATCGGCCCAGTGAAGTACATTAGTGCCCTTTTCGACCCACATTGCTGCTGCGCCTTTCACAATAGTTTAATGCCCGGACACAAAAAAATGTTCTGAGGGAGCAAAAACAGAGGCCACAAAAACAAATTAATTTTAATAGTTGCATTAGCGGCATTCCAGAAGGTTATTATTTCTCTCTCTCTCTCAATGTTCCTTCTTAGATACGCTGCCATTCTCCCTTCCAGTCCACTTTACAGAACATGCTAAAGTTTTAAGTTTGAAAAACGAATAAACTCTAGGTGGGGTGCAAGGAACTAGCAGGTGTGGGACAGCTGTCATGTGAAGTTAGGCTGGAGAGGGGTCACTGCAAGAGCAACATGTCAACAGAAGAGGGTTAATTTTTACGCAATCTCCGTTCGTTAATGTTGACATTGAATAATCGACGTCTATAATTACACGTGAGAGATGTGAAGACTGAGCATGCCACTGTCTCACATGGTTAATCCGTTACTTGTAAGTGAGCATTGTGCAATTACCCCTTCCGAGCTGCCGCTACAGCACTTTGGGGCATATTACCAACAACTAGCGATAATTATCGCTATGTTGGCTTAGCGGCAATATTATTATCGCCGAGCTCCACCGATTTTTATCGCAGATAAACCTTGCTATTATCAAGGTTTATCTCAAAAGCGATAAAAATCGGCCGAAATGCATAAATATCGCTAAAAAGTGAGCTATATTCATGCATTACCGAGCTAATGCTCTTAGCCATGTTATCCACCTACCATTGGATAACATGGCTAAGAACTGCTCTGGACAGGCGTTAGCTTTTGGAGATATTCGCGCTTAGCGTGAATATTTCCAAAAGTAGGTAATAGGAGATAGCGATGTTAGCGACTGTTTCCAGTCGCTAACATCCTGGCACGCCCACTTTGCATGTCATTAGCGATAAATATCACTGACATGCAAAGCGGGCCCCAAAATGATCGCTATCTCCTACTAGCTGTCGCTAACTGGTGTCAGCGACAGCTAGGTAATAGGGCGATAAAATTATCGCCGCTTTAGCGGGAAAAATTCCCGCTAAAGCGGCGATAAGGCCCTTGGTAATATGCCCCTTTATTTGCTTTGCAGAAAACCTTGAGAGCTGATCGTGCAATAGGCAGCCGGATATCCTGGCACGCCCACGTATGGAAGTGGGACTTGAAA
>NW_028247460.1:0-179769 GCF_964263255.1 Lissotriton vulgaris | reverse complement strand
GGGAAGTTAATTAAATACCATTTGGAGGCATTTAATGTTAGAGCAAAAACGGCTGATTTTCGACAAAAGAGATAACACCCCCCCATTACGTCATGCTTCAGAAATGTGGAAAATGGTCCGTTTTCAAATGTTTTATTTTTGAACGTCAGTTCACATTTGTAGGTGGATCATCAGTGTTAGAGCTAAAATTAGCATGTTTAAAGTGATTTTCATGCTTCCAGGGGCTCGGGAAGTTAATTAAATACCATTTGGAGGCATTTAATGTTCGAGCAAAAACGGCTGATTTTCGACAAAAGAGATAACACCCCCCCATTACGTCATGCTTCAGAAATGTGGAAAATGGTCCGTTTTCAAATGTTTTATTTTTGAACGTCAGTTCACATTTGTAGGTGGATCATCAGTGTTAGAGCTAAAATTAGCATGTTTAAAGTGATTTTCATGCTTCCAGGGGCTCGGGAAGTTAATTAAATACCATTTGGAGGCATTTAATGTTCGAGCAAAAACGGCTGATTTTCGACAAAAGAGATAACACCCCCCCATTACGTCATGCTTCAGAAATGTGGAAAATGGTCCGTTTTCAAATGTTTTATTTTTGAACGTCAGTTCACATTTGTAGGTGGATCATCAGTGTTAGAGCTAAAATTAGCATGTTTAAAGTGATTTTCATGCTTCCAGGGGCCCAAAACACAAGATTTATGGAATGGTTAAAAGTGCATGAAAATGGCCAATTTACTCACTCTGAGTTCTCAAAAAGGGTTTCTTCACCCCGGGAAGTTAATTAAATACCATTTGGAGGCATTTAATGTTCGAGCAAAAATGGCTGATTTTCGACAAAAGAGATAACACCCCCCCATTACGTCATGCTTCAGAAATGTGGAAAATGGTCCGTTTTCAAATGTTTTATTTTTGAACGTCAGTTCACATTTGTAGGTGGATCATCAGTGTTAGAGCTAAAATTAGCATGTTTAAAGTGATTTTCATGCTTCCAGGGGCTCGGGAAGTTAATTAAATACCATTTGGAGGCATTTAATGTTCGAGCAAAAACGGCTGATTTTCGACAAAAGAGATAACACCCCCCCATTACGTCATGCTTCAGAAATGTGGAAAATGGTCCGTTTTCAAATGTTTTATTTTTGAACGTCAGTTCACATTTGTAGGTGGATCATCAGTGTTAGAGCTAAAATTAGCATGTTTAAAGTGATTTTCATGCTTCCACGGGCTCGGGAAGTTAATTAAATACCATTTGGAGGCATTTAATGTTCGAGCAAAAACGGCTGATTTTCGACAAAAGAGATAACACCCCCCCATTACGTCATGCTTCAGAAATGTGGAAAATGGTCCGTTTTCAAATGTTTTATTTTTGAACGTCAGTTCACATTTGTAGGTGGATCATCAGTGTTAGAGCTAAAATTAGCATGTTTAAAGTGATTTTCATGCTTCCAGGGGCCCAAAACACAAGATTTATGGAATGGTTAAAAGTGCATGAAAATGGCCAATTTACTCACTCTGAGTTCTCAAAAAGGGTTTCTTCACCCCGGGAAGTTAATTAAATACCATTTGGAGGCATTTAATGTTCGAGCAAAAACGGCTGATTTTCGACAAAAGAGATAACACCCCCCCATTACGTCATGCTTCAGAAATGTGGAAAATGGTCCGTTTTCAAATGTTTTATTTTTGAACGTCAGTTCACATTTGTAGGTGGATCATCAGTGTTAGAGCTAAAATTAGCATGTTTAAAGTGATTTTCATGCTTCCAGGGGCTCGGGAAGTTAATTAAATACCATTTGGAGGCATTTAATGTTCGAGCAAAAACGGCTGATTTTCGACAAAAGAGATAACACCCCCCCATTACGTCATGCTTCAGAAATGTGGAAAATGGTCCGTTTTCAAATGTTTTATTTTTGAACGTCAGTTCACATTTGTAGGTGGATCATCAGTGTTAGAGCTAAAATTAGCATGTTTAAAGTGATTTTCATGCTTCCAGGGGCCCAAAACACAAGATTTATGGAATGGTTAAAAGTGCATGAAAATGGCCAATTTACTCACTCTGAGTTCTCAAAAAGGGTTTCTTCACCCCGGGAAGTTAATTAAATACCATTTGGAGGCATTTAATGTTAGAGCAAAAACGGCTGATTTTCGACAAAAGAGATAACACCCCCCCATTACGTCATGCTTCAGAAATGTGGAAAATGGTCCGTTTTCAAATGTTTTATTTTTGAACGTGAGTTCACATTTGTAGGTGGATCATCAGTGTTAGAGCTAAAATTAGCATGTTTAAAGTGATTTTCATGCTTCCAGGGGCCCAAAACACAAGATTTATGGAATGGTTAAAAGTGCATGAAAATGGCCAATTTACTCACTCTGAGTTCTTAAAAAGGGTTTCTTCACCCCGGGAAGTTAATTAAATACCATTTGGAGGCATTTAATGTTAGAGCAAAAACGGCTGATTTTCGACAAAAGAGATAACACCCCCCCATTACGTCATGCTTCAGAAATGTGGAAAATGGTCCGTTTTCAAATGTTTTATTTTTGAACGTCAGTTCACATTTGTAGGTGGATCATCAGTGTTAGAGCTAAAATTAGCATGTTTAAAGTGATTTTCATGCTTCCAGGGGCTCGGGAAGTTAATTAAATACCATTTGGAGGCATTTAATGTTCGAGCAAAAACGGCTGATTTTCGACAAAAGAGATAACACCCCCCCATTACGTCATGCTTCAGAAATGTGGAAAATGGTCCGTTTTCAAATGTTTTATTTTTGAACGTCAGTTCACATTTGTAGGTGGATCATCAGTGTTAGAGCTAAAATTAGCATGTTTAAAGTGATTTTCATGCTTCCAGGGGCTCGGGAAGTTAATTAAATACCATTTGGAGGCATTTAATGTTCGAGCAAAAACGGCTGATTTTCGACAAAAGAGATAACACCCCCCCATTACGTCATGCTTCAGAAATGTGGAAAATGGTCCGTTTTCAAATGTTTTATTTTTGAACGTCAGTTCACATTTGTAGGTGGATCATCAGTGTTAGAGCTAAAATTAGCATGTTTAAAGTGATTTTCATGCTTCCAGGGGCTCGGGAAGTTAATTAAATACCATTTGGAGGCATTTAATGTTCGAGCAAAAACGGCTGATTTTCGACAAAAGAGATAACACCCCCCCATTACGTCATGCTTCAGAAATGTGGAAAATGGTCCGTTTTCAAATGTTTTATTTTTGAACGTCAGTTCACATTTGTAGGTGGATCATCAGTGTTAGAGCTAAAATTAGCATGTTTAAAGTGATTTTCATGCTTCCAGGGGCCCAAAACACAAGATTTATGGAATGGTTAAAAGTGCATGAAAATGGCCAATTTACTCACTCTGAGTTCTCAAAAAGGGTTTCTTCACCCCGGGAAGTTAATTAAATACCATTTGGAGGCATTTAATGTTCGAGCAAAAACGGCTGATTTTCGACAAAAGAGATAACACCCCCCCATTACGTCATGCTTCAGAAATGTGGAAAATGGTCCGTTTTCAAATGTTTTATTTTTGAACGTCAGTTCACATTTGTAGGTGGATCATCAGTGTTAGAGCTAAAATTAGCATGTTAAAAGTGATTTTCATGCTTCCAGGGGCTCGGGAAGTTAATTAAATACCATTTGGAGGCATTTAATGTTCGAGCAAAAATGGCTGATTTTCGACAAAAGAGATAACACCCCCCCATTACGTCATGCTTCAGAAATGTGGAAAATGGTCCGTTTTCAAATGTTTTATTTTTGAACGTCAGTTCACATTTGTAGGTGGATCATCAGTGTTAGAGCTAAAATTAGCATGTTTAAAGTGATTTTCATGCTTCCAGGGGCTCGGGAAGTTAATTAAATACCATTTGGAGGCATTTAATGTTCGAGCAAAAACGGCTGATTTTCGACAAAAGAGATAACACCCCCCCATTACGTCATGCTTCAGAAATGTGGAAAATGGTCCGTTTTCAAATGTTTTATTTTTGAACGTCAGTTCACATTTGTAGGTGGATCATCAGTGTTAGAGCTAAAATTAGCATGTTTAAAGTGATTTTCATGCTTCCAGGGGCTCGGGAAGTTAATTAAATACCATTTGGAGGCATTTAATGTTCGAGCAAAAACGGCTGATTTTCGACAAAAGAGATAACACCCCCCCATTACGTCATGCTTCAGAAATGTGGAAAATGGTCCGTTTTCAAATGTTTTATTTTTGAACGTCAGTTCACATTTGTAGGTGGATCATCAGTGTTAGAGCTAAAATTAGCATGTTTAAAGTGATTTTCATGCTTCCAGGGGCTCGGGAAGTTAATTAAATACCATTTGGAGGCATTTAATGTTCGAGCAAAAACGGCTGATTTTCGACAAAAGAGATAACACCCCCCCATTACGTCATGCTTCAGAAATGTGGAAAATGGTCCGTTTTCAAATGTTTTATTTTTGAACGTCAGTTCACATTTGTAGGTGGATCATCAGTGTTAGAGCTAAAATTAGCATGTTTAAAGTGATTTTCATGCTTCCAGGGGCCCAAAACACAAGATTTATGGAATGGTTAAAAGTGCATGAAAATGGCCAATTTACTCACTCTGAGTTCTCAAAAAGGGTTTCTTCACCCCGGGAAGTTAATTAAATACCATTTGGAGGCATTTAATGTTCGAGCAAAAACGGCTGATTTTCGACAAAAGAGATAACACCCCCCCATTACGTCATGCTTCAGAAATGTAGAAAATGGTCTGTTTTCAAATGTTTTATTTTTGAACGTCAGTTCACATTTGTAGGTGGATCATCAGTGTTAGAGCTAAAATTAGCATGTTTAAAGTGATTTTCATGCTTCCAGGGGCTCGGGAAGTTAATTAAATACCATTTGGAGGCATTTAATGTTCGAGCAAAAACGGCTGATTTTCGACAAAAGAGATAACACCCCCCCATTACGTCATGCTTCAGAAATGTGGAAAATGGTCCGTTTTCAAATGTTTTATTTTTGAACGTCAGTTCACATTTGTAGGTGGATCATCAGTGTTAGAGCTAAAATTAGCATGTTTAAAGTGATTTTCATGCTTCCAGGGGCTCGGGAAGTCAATTAAATACCATTTGGAGGCATTTAATGTTAGAGCAAAAACGGCTGATTTTCGACAAAAGAGATAACACCCCCCCATTACGTCATGCTTCAGAAATGTGGAAAATGGTCCGTTTTCAAATGTTTTATTTTTGAACGTCAGTTCACATTTGTAGGTGGATCATCAGTGTTAGAGCTAAAATTAGCATGTTTAAAGTGATTTTCATGCTTCCAGGGGCTCGGGAAGTTAATTAAATACCATTTGGAGGCATTTAATGTTCGAGCAAAAACGGCTGATTTTCGACAAAAGAGATAACACCCCCCCATTACGTCATGCTTCAGAAATGTGGAAAATGGTCCGTTTTCAAATGTTTTATTTTTGAACGTCAGTTCACATTTGTAGGTGGATCATCAGTGTTAGAGCTAAAATTAGCATGTTTAAAGTGATTTTCATGCTTCCAGGGGCTCGGGAAGTTAATTAAATACCATTTGGAGGCATTTAATGTTCGAGCAAAAACGGCTGATTTTCGACAAAAGAGATAACACCCCCCTGTTACGTCATGCTTCAGAAATGTGGAAAATGGTCCGTTTTCAAATGTTTTATTTTTGAACGTCTGTTCACATTTGTAGGTGGATCATCAGTGTTAGAGCTAAAATTAGCATGTTTAAAGTGATTTTCATGCTTCCAGGGGCCCAAAACACAAGATTTATGGAATGGTTAAAAGTGCATGAAAATGGCCAATTTACTCACTCTGAGTTCTCAAAAAGGGTTTCTTCACCCCGGGAAGTTAATTAAATACCATTTGGAGGCATTTAATGTTCGAGCAAAAACGGCTGATTTTCGACAAAAGAGATAACACCCCCCCCATTACGTCATGCTTAAGAAATGTGGAAAATGGTCCGTTTTCAAATGTTTTATTTTTGAACGTCAGTTCACATTTGTAGGTGGATCATCAGTGTTAGAGCTAAAATTAGCATGTTTAAAGTGATTTTCATGCTTCCAGGGGCTCGGGAAGTTAATTAAATACCATTTGGAGGCATTTAATGTTCGAGCAAAAACGGCTGATTTTCGACAAAAGAGATAACACCCCCCCATTACGTCATGCTTCAGAAATGTGGAAAATGGTCCGTTTTCAAATGTTTTATTTTTGAACGTCAGTTCACATTTGTAGGTGGATCATCAGTGTTAGAGCTAAAATTAGCATGTTTAAAGTGATTTTCATGCTTCCAGGGGCTCGGGAAGTTAATTAAATACCATTTGGAGGCATTTAATGTTCGAGCAAAAACGGCTGATTTTCGACAAAAGAGATAACACCCCCCCATTACGTCATGCTTCAGAAATGTGGAAAATGGTCCGTTTTCAAATGTTTTATTTTTGAACGTCAGTTCACATTTGTAGGTGGATCATCAGTGTTAGAGCTAAAATTAGCATGTTTAAAGTGATTTTCATGCTTCTTGGGGCCCAAAACACAAGATTTATGGAATGGTTAAAAGTGCATGAAAATGGCCAATTTACTCACTCTGAGTTCTCAAAAAGGGTTTCTTCACCCCGGGAAGTTAATTAAATACCATTTGGAGGCATTTAATGTTCGAGCAAAAACGGCTGATTTTCGACAAAAGAGATAACACCCCCCATTACGTCATGCTTCAGAAATGTGGAAAATGGTCCGTTTTCAAATGTTTTATTTTTGAACGTCAGTTCACATTTGTAGGTGGATCATCAGTGTTAGAGCTAAAATTAGCATGTTTAAAGTGATTTTCATGCTTCCAGGGGCTCGGGAAGTTAATTAAATACCATTTGGAGGCATTTAATGTTCGAGCAAAAACGGCTGATTTTCGACAAAAGAGATAACACCCCCCCATTACGTCATGCTTCAGAAATGTGGAAAATGGTCCGTTTTCAAATGTTTTATTTTTGAACGTCAGTTCACATTTGTAGGTGGATCATCAGTGTTAGAGCTAAAATTAGCATGTTTAAAGTGATTTTCATGCTTCCAGGGGCCCAAAACACAAGATTTATGGAATGGTTAAAAGTGCATGAAAATGGCCAATTTACTCACTCTGAGTTCTCAAAAAGGGTTTCTTCACCCCGGGAAGTTAATTAAATACCATTTGGAGGCATTTAATGTTCGAGCAAAAACGGCTGATTTTCGACAAAAGAGATAACACCCCCCCATTACGTCATGCTTCAGAAATGTGGAAAATGGTCCGTTTTCAAATGTTTTATTTTTGAACGTCAGTTCACATTTGTAGGTGGATCATCAGTGTTAGAGCTAAAATTAGCATGTTTAAAGTGATTTTCATGCTTCCAGGGGCTCGGGAAGTTAATTAAATACCATTTGGAGGCATTTAATGTTCGAGCAAAAACGGCTGATTTTCGACAAAAGAGATAACACCCCCCCATTACGTCATGCTTCAGAAATGTGGAAAATGGCCCGTTTTCAAATGTTTTATTTTTGAACGTCAGTTCACATTTGTAGGTGGATCATCAGTGTTAGAGCTAAAATTAGCATGTTTAAAGTGATTTTCATGCTTCCAGGGGCTCGGGAAGTCAATTAAATACCATTTGGAGGCATTTAATGTTAGAGCAAAAACGGCTGATTTTCGACAAAAGAGATAACACCCCCCCATTACGTCATGCTTCAGAAATGTGGAAAATGGTCCGTTTTCAAATGTTTTATTTTTGAACGTCAGTTCACATTTGTAGGTGGATCATCAGTGTTAGAGCTAAAATTAGCATGTTTAAAGTGATTTTCATGCTTCCAGGGGCTCGGGAAGTTAATTAAATACCATTTGGAGGCATTTAATGTTCGAGCAAAAACGGCTGATTTTCGACAAAAGAGATAACACACCCCCATTACGTCATGCTTCAGAAATGTGGAAAATGGTCCGTTTTCAAATGTTTTATTTTTGAACGTCAGTTCACATTTGTAGGTGGATCATCAGTGTTAGAGCTAAAATTAGCATGTTTAAAGTGATTTTCATGCTTCCAGGGGCTCGGGAAGTTAATTAAATACCATTTGGAGGCATTTAATGTTCGAGCAAAAACGGCTGATTTTCGACAAAAGAGATAACACCCCCCTATTACGTCATGCTTCAGAAATGTGGAAAATGGTCCGTTTTCAAATGTTTTATTTTTGAACGTCTGTTCACATTTGTAGGTGGATCATCAGTGTTAGAGCTCAAATTAGCATGTTTAAAGTGATTTTCATGCTTCCAGGGGCCCAAAACACAAGATTTATGGAATGGTTAAAAGTGCATGAAAATGGCCAATTTACTCACTCTGAGTTCTCAAAAAGGGTTTCTTCACCCCGGGAAGTTAATTAAATACCATTTGGAGGCATTTAATGTTCGAGCAAAAACGGCTGATTTTCGACAAAAGAGATAACACCCCCCCATTACGTCATGCTTAAGAAATGTGGAAAATGGTCCGTTTTCAAATGTTTTATTTTTGAACGTCAGTTCACATTTGTAGGTGGATCATCAGTGTTAGAGCTAAAATTAGCATGTTTAAAGTGATTTTCATGCTTCCAGGGGGTCGGGAAGTTAATTAAATACCATTTGGAGGCATTTAATGTTCGAGCAAAAACGGCTGATTTTCGACAAAAGAGATAACACCCCCCCATTACGTCATGCTTCAGAAATGTGGAAAATGGTCCGATTTCAAATGTTTTACTTTTTGAACGTCAGTTCACATTTGTAGGTGGATCATCAGTGTTAGAGCTAAAATTAGCATGTTTAAAGTGATTTTCATGCTTCCACGGGCTCGGGAAGTTAATTAAATACCATTTGGAGGCATTTAATGTTCGAGCAAAAACGGCTGATTTTCGACAAAAGAGATAACACCCCCCCATTACGTCATGCTTCAGAAATGTGGAAAATGGTCCGTTTTCAAATGTTTTATTTTTGAACGTCAGTTCACATTTGTAGGTGGATCATCAGTGTTAGAGCTAAAATTAGCATGTTTAAAGTGATTTTCATGCTTCCAGGGGCCCAAAACACAAGATTTATGGAATGGTTAAAAGTGCATGAAAATGGCCAATTTACTCACTCTGAGTTCTCAAAAAGGGTTTCTTCACCCCGGGAAGTTAATTAAATACCATTTGGAGGCATTTAATGTTCGAGCAAAAACGGCTGATTTTCGACAAAAGAGATAACACCCCCCCATTACGTCATGCTTCAGAAATGTGGAAAATGGTCCGTTTTCAAATGTTTTATTTTTGAACGTCAGTTCACATTTGTAGGTGGATCATCAGTGTTAGAGCTAAAATTAGCATGTTTAAAGTGATTTTCATGCTTCCAGGGGCCCAAAACACAAGATTTATGGAATGGTTAAAAGTGCATGAAAATGGCCAATTTACTCACTCTGAGTTCTCAAAAAGGGTTTCTTCACCCCGGGAAGTTAATTAAATACCATTTGGAGGCATTTAATGTTAGAGCAAAAACGGCTGATTTTCGACAAAAGAGATAACACCCCCCCATTACGTCATGCTTCAGGAATGTGGAAAATGGTCCGTTTTCAAATGTTTTATTTTTGAACGTCAGTTCACATTTGTAGGTGGATCATCAGTGTTAGAGCTAAAATTAGCATGTTTAAAGTGATTTTCATGCTTCCAGGGGCTCGGGAAGTTAATTAAATACCATTTGGAGGCATTTAATGTTCGAGCAAAAACGGCTGATTTTCGACAAAAGAGATAACACCCCCCCATTACGTCATGCTTCAGAAATGTGGAAAATGGTCCGTTTTCAAATGTTTTATTTTTGAACGTCAGTTCACATTTGTAGGTGGATCATCAGTGTTAGAGCTAAAATTAGCATGTTTAAAGTGATTTTCATGCTTCCAGGGGCTCGGGAAGTTAATTAAATACCATTTGGAGGCATTTAATGTTCGAGCAAAAACGGCTGATTTTCGACAAAAGAGATAACACCCCCCATTACGTCATGCTTCAGAAATGTGGAAAATGGTCCGTTTTCAAATGTTTTATTTTTGAACGTCAGTTCACATTTGTAGGTGGATCATCAGTGTTAGAGCTAAAATTAGCATGTTTAAAGTGATTTTCATGCTTCCAGGGGCCCAAAACACAAGATTTATGGAATGGTTAAAAGTGCATGAAAATGGCCAATTTACTCACTCTGAGTTCTCAAAAAGGGTTTCTTCACCCCGGGAAGTTAATTAAATACCATTTGGAGGCATTTAATGTTCGAGCAAAAACGGCTGATTTTCGACAAAAGAGATAACACCCCCCCATTACGTCATGCTTCAGAAATGTGGAAAATGGTCCGTTTTCAAATGTTTTATTTTTGAACGTCAGTTCACATTTGTAGGTGGATCATCAGTGTTAGAGCTAAAATTAGCATGTTAAAAGTGATTTTCATGCTTCCAGGGGCTCGGGAAGTTAATTAAATACCATTTGGAGGCATTTAATGTTCGAGCAAAAATGGCTGATTTTCGACAAAAGAGATAACACCCCCCCATTACGTCATGCTTCAGAAATGTGGAAAATGGTCCGTTTTCAAATGTTTTATTTTTGAACGTCAGTTCACATTTGTAGGTGGATCATCAGTGTTAGAGCTAAAGTTAGCATGTTTAAAGTGATTTTCATGCTTCCAGGGGCTCGGGAAGTTAATTAAATACCATTTGGAGGCATTTAATGTTCGAGCAAAAACGGCTGATTTTCGACAAAAGAGATAACACCCCCCCATTACGTCATGCTTCAGAAATGTGGAAAATGGTCCGTTTTCAAATGTTTTATTTTTGAACGTCAGTTCACATTTGTAGGTGGATCATCAGTGTTAGAGCTAAAATTAGCATGTTTAAAGTGATTTTCATGCTTCCAGGGGCTCGGGAAGTTAATTAAATACCATTTGGAGGCATTTAATGTTCGAGCAAAAACGGCTGATTTTCGACAAAAGAGATAACACCCCCCCATTACGTCATGCTTCAGAAATGTGGAAAATGGTCCGTTTTCAAATGTTTTATTTTTGAACGTCAGTTCACATTTGTAGGTGGATCATCAGTGTTAGAGCTAAAATTAGCATGTTTAAAGTGATTTTCATGCTTCCAGGGGCTCGGGAAGTTAATTAAATACCATTTGGAGGCATTTAATGTTCGAGCAAAAACGGCTGATTTTCGACAAAAGAGATAACACCCCCCCATTACGTCATGCTTCAGAAATGTGGAAAATGGTCCGTTTTCAAATGTTTTATTTTTGAACGTCAGTTCACATTTGTAGGTGGATCATCAGTGTTAGAGCTAAAATTAGCATGTTTAAAGTGATTTTCATGCTTCCAGGGGCCCAAAACACAAGATTTATGGAATGGTTAAAAGTGCATGAAAATGGCCAATTTACTCACTCTGAGTTCTCAAAAAGGGTTTCTTCACCCCGGGAAGTTAATTAAATACCATTTGGAGGCATTTAATGTTAGAGCAAAAACGGCTGATTTTCGACAAAAGAGATAACACCCCCCCATTACGTCATGCTTCAGAAATGTGGAAAATGGTCCGTTTTCAAATGTTTTATTTTTGAACGTCAGTTCACATTTGTAGGTGGATCATCAGTGTTAGAGCTAAAATTAGCATGTTTAAAGTGATTTTCATGCTTCCAGGGGCTCGGGAAGTTAATTAAATACCATTTGGAGGCATTTAATGTTCGAGCAAAAACGGCTGATTTTCGACAAAAGAGATAACACCCCCCCATTACGTCATGCTTCAGAAATGTGGAAAATGGTCCGTTTTCAAATGTTTTATTTTTGAACGTCAGTTCACATTTGTAGGTGGATCATCAGTGTTAGAGCTAAAATTAGCATGTTTAAAGTGATTTTCATGCTTCCAGGGGCTCGGGAAGTTAATTAAATACCATTTGGAGGCATTTAATGTTCGAGCAAAAACGGCTGATTTTCGACAAAAGAGATAACACCCCCCTATTACGTCATGCTTCAGAAATGTGGAAAATGGTCCGTTTTCAAATGTTTTATTTTTGAACGTCTGTTCACATTTGTAGGTGGATCATCAGTGTTAGAGCTAAAATTAGCATGTTTAAAGTGATTTTCATGCTTCCAGGGGCCCAAAACACAAGATTTATGGAATGGTTAAAAGTGCATGAAAATGGCCAATTTACTCACTCTGAGTTCTCAAAAAGGGTTTCTTCACCCCGGGAAGTTAATTAAATACCATTTGGAGGCATTTAATGTTCGAGCAAAAACGGCTGATTTTCGACAAAAGAGATAACACCCCCCCATTACGTCATGCTTAAGAAATGTGGAAAATGGTCCGTTTTCAAATGTTTTATTTTTGAACGTCAGTTCACATTTGTAGGTGGATCATCAGTGTTAGAGCTAAAATTAGCATGTTTAAAGTGATTTTCATGCTTCCAGGGGCTCGGGAAGTTAATTAAATACCATTTGGAGGCATTTAATGTTCGAGCAAAAACGGCTGATTTTCGACAAAAGAGATAACACCCCCCCATTACGTCATGCTTCAGAAATGTGGAAAATGGTCCGTTTTCAAATGTTTTATTTTTGAACGTCAGTTCACATTTGTAGGTGGATCATCAGTGTTAGAGCTAAAATTAGCATGTTTAAAGTGATTTTCATGCTTCCAGGGGCTCGGGAAGTTAATTAAATACCATTGGGAGGCATTTAATGTTCGAGCAAAAACGGCTGATTTTCGACAAAAGAGATAACACCCCCCCATTACGTCATGCTTCAGAAATGTGGAAAATGGTCCGTTTTCAAATGTTTTATTTTTGAACGTCAGTTCACATTTGTAGGTGGATCATCAGTGTTAGAGCTAAAATTAGCATGTTTAAAGTGATTTTCATGCTTCCAGGGGCCCAAAACACAAGATTTATGGAATGGTTAAAAGTGCATGAAAATGGCCAATTTACTCACTCTGAGTTCTCAAAAAGGGTTTCTTCACCCCGGGAAGTTAATTAAATACCATTTGGAGGCATTTAATGTTCGAGCAAAAACGGCTGATTTTCGACAAAAGAGATAACACCCCCCCCATTACGTCATGCTTCAGAAATGTGGAAAATGGTCCGTTTTCAAATGTTTTATTTTTGAACGTCAGTTCACATTTGTAGGTGGATCATCAGTGTTAGAGCTAAAATTAGCATGTTTAAAGTGATTTTCATGCTTCCAGGGGCTCGGGAAGTTAATTAAATACCATTTGGAGGCATTTAATGTTCGAGCAAAAACGGCTGATTTTCGACAAAAGAGATAACACCCCCCCATTACGTCATGCTTCAGAAATGTGGAAAATGGTCCGTTTTCAAATGTTTTATTTTTGAACGTCAGTTCACATTTGTAGGTGGATCATCAGTGTTAGAGCTAAAATTAGCATGTTTAAAGTGATTTTCATGCTTCCAGGGGCCCAAAACACAAGATTTATGGAATGGTTAAAAGTGCATGAAAATGGCCAATTTACTCACTCTGAGTTCTCAAAAAGGGTTTCTTTACCCCGGGAAGTTAATTAAATACCATTTGGAGGCATTTAATGTTAGAGCAAAAACGGCTGATTTTCGACAAAAGAGATAACACCCCCCCATTACGTCATGCTTCAGAAATGTGGAAAATGGTCCGTTTTCAAATGTTTTATTTTTGAACGTGAGTTCACATTTGTAGGTGGATCATCAGTGTTAGAGCTAAAATTAGCATGTTTAAAGTGATTTTCATGCTTCCAGGGGCCCAAAACACAAGATTTATGGAATGGTTAAAAGTGCATGAAAATGGCCAATTTACTCACTCTGAGTTCTCAAAAAGGGTTTCTTCACCCCGGGAAGTTAATTAAATACCATTTGGAGGCATTTAATGTTAGAGCAAAAACGGCTGATTTTCGACAAAAGAGATAACACCCCCCCATTACGTCATGCTTCAGAAATGTGGAAAATGGTCCGTTTTCAAATGTTTTATTTTTGAACGTCAGTTCACATTTGTAGGTGGATCATCAGTGTTAGAGCTAAAATTAGCATGTTTAAAGTGATTTTCATGCTTCCAGGGGCTCGGGAAGTTAATTAAATACCATTTGGAGGCATTTAATGTTCGAGCAAAAACGGCTGATTTTCGACAAAAGAGATAACACCCCCCCATTACGTCATGCTTCAGAAATGTGGAAAATGGTCAGTTTTCAAATGTTTTATTTTTGAACGTCAGTTCACATTTGTAGGTGGATCATCAGTGTTAGAGCTAAAATTAGCATGTTTAAAGTGATTTTCATGCTTCCAGGGGCTCGGGAAGTTAATTAAATACCATTTGGAGGCATTTAATGTTCGAGCAAAAACGGCTGATTTTCGACAAAAGAGATAACACCCCCCCATTACGTCATGCTTCAGAAATGTGGAAAATGGTCCGTTTTCAAATGTTTTATTTTTGAACGTCAGTTCACATTTGTAGGTGGATCATCAGTGTTAGAGCTAAAATTAGCATGTTTAAAGTGATTTTCATGCTTCCAGGGGCTCGGGAAGTTAATTAAATACCATTTGGAGGCATTTAATGTTCGAGCAAAAACGGCTGATTTTCGACAAAAGAGATAACACCCCCCCATTACGTCATGCTTCAGAAATGTGGAAAATGGTCCGTTTTCAAATGTTTTATTTTTGAACGTCAGTTCACATTTGTAGGTGGATCATCAGTGTTAGAGCTAAAATTAGCATGTTTAAAGTGATTTTCATGCTTCCAGGGGCCCAAAACACAAGATTTATGGAATGGTTAAAAGTGCATGAAAATGGCCAATTTACTCACTCTGAGTTCTCAAAAAGGGTTTCTTCACCCCGGGAAGTTAATTAAATACCATTTGGAGGCATTTAATGTTCGAGCAAAAACGGCTGATTTTTGACAAAAGAGATAACACCCCCCCATTACGTCATGCTTCAGAAATGTGGAAAATGGTCCGTTTTCAAATGTTTTATTTTTGAACGTCAGTTCACATTTGTAGGTGGATCATCAGTGTTAGAGCTAAAATTAGCATGTTTAAAGTGATTTTCATGCTTCCAGGGGCCCAAAACACAAGATTTATGGAATGGTTAAAAGTGCATGAAAATGGCCAATTTACTCACTCTGAGTTCTCAAAAAGGGTTTCTTCACCCCGGGAAGTTAATTAAATACCATTTGGAGGCATTTAATGTTAGAGCAAAAACGGCTGATTTTCGACAAAAGAGATAACACCCCCCCATTACGTCATGCTTCAGAAATGTGGAAAATGGTCCGTTTTCAAATGTTTTATTTTTGAACGTCAGTTCACATTTGTAGGTGGATCATCAGTGTTAGAGCTAAAATTAGCATGTTTAAAGTGATTTTCATGCTTCCAGGGGCTCGGGAAGTTAATTAAATACCATTTGGAGGCATTTAATGTTCGAGCAAAAACGGCTGATTTTCGACAAAAGAGATAACACCCCCCCATTACGTCATGCTTCAGAAATGTGGAAAATGGTCCGTTTTCAAATGTTTTATTTTTGAACGTCAGTTCACATTTGTAGGTGGATCATCAGTGTTAGAGCTCAAATTAGCATGTTTAAAGTGATTTTCATGCTTCCAGGGGCTCGGGAAGTTAATTAAATACCATTTGGAGGCATTTAATGTTCGAGCAAAAACGGCTGATTTTCGACAAAAGAGATAACACCCCCCCATTACGTCATGCTTCAGAAATGTGGAAAATGGTCCGTTTTCAAATGTTTTATTTTTGAACGTCAGTTCGCATTTGTAGGTGGATCATCAGTGTTAGAGCTAAAATTAGCATGTTTAAAGTGATTTTCATGCTTCCAGGGGCTCGGGAAGTTAATTAAATACCATTTGGAGGCATTTAATTTTCGAGCAAAAACGGCTGATTTTCGACAAAAGAGATAACACCCCCCCATTACGTCATGCTTCGGAAATGTGGAAAATGGTCCGTTTTCAAATGTTTTATTTTTGAACGTCAGTTCACATTTGTAGGTGGATCATCAGTGTTAGAGCTAAAATTAGCATGTTTAAAGTGATTTTCATGCTTCCAGGGGCCCAAAACACAAGATTTATGGAATGGTTAAAAGTGCATGAAAATGGCCAATTTACTCACTTTGAGTTCTCAAAAAGGGTTTCTTCACCCCGGGAAGTTAATTAAATACCATTTGGAGGCATTTAATGTTCGAGCAAAAACGGCTGATTTTCGACAAAAGAGATAACACCCCCCCATTACGTCATGCTTCAGAAATGTGGAAAATGGTCCGTTTTCAAATGTTTTATTTTTGAACGTCAGTTCACATTTGTAGGTGGATCATCAGTGTTAGAGCTAAAATTAGCATGTTTAAAGTGATTTTCATGCTTCCAGGGGCCCAAAACACAAGATTTATGGAATGGTTAAAAGTGCATGAAAATGGCCAATTTACTCACTCTGAGTTCTCAAAAAGGGTTTCTTCACCCCGGGAAGTTAATTAAATACCATTTGGAGGCATTTAATGTTCGAGCAAAAACGGCTGATTTTCGACAAAAGAGATAACACCCCCCCCATTACGTCATGCTTCAGAAATGTGGAAAATGGTCCGTTTTCAAATGTTTTATTTTTGAACGTCAGTTCACATTTGTAGGTGGATCATCAGTGTTAGAGCTAAAATTAGCATGTTTAAAGTGATTTTCATGCTTCCAGGGGCTCGGGAAGTTAATTAAATACCATTTGGAGGCATTTAATGTTCGAGCAAAAACGGCTGATTTTCGACAAAAGAGATAACACCCCCCCATTACGTCATGCTTCAGAAATGTGGAAAATGGTCCGTTTTCAAATGTTTTATTTTTGAACGTCAGTTCACATTTGTAGGTGGATCATCAGTGTTAGAGCTAAAATTAGCATGTTTAAAGTGATTTTCATGCTTCCAGGGGCCCAAAACACAAGATTTATGGAATGGTTAAAAGTGCATGAAAATGGCCAATTTACTCACTCTGAGTTCTCAAAAAGGGTTTCTTTACCCCGGGAAGTTAATTAAATACCATTTGGAGGCATTTAATGTTAGAGCAAAAACGGCTGATTTTCGACAAAAGAGATAACACCCCCCCATTACGTCATGCTTCAGAAATGTGGAAAATGGTCCGTTTTCAAATGTTTTATTTTTGAACGTGAGTTCACATTTGTAGGTGGATCATCAGTGTTAGAGCTAAAATTAGCATGTTTAAAGTGATTTTCATGCTTCCAGGGGCCCAAAACACAAGATTTATGGAATGGTTAAAAGTGCATGAAAATGGCCAATTTACTCACTCTGAGTTCTCAAAAAGGGTTTCTTCACCCCGGGAAGTTAATTAAATACCATTTGGAGGCATTTAATGTTAGAGCAAAAACGGCTGATTTTCGACAAAAGAGATAACACCCCCCCATTACGTCATGCTTCAGAAATGTGGAAAATGGTCCGTTTTCAAATGTTTTATTTTTGAACGTCAGTTCACATTTGTAGGTGGATCATCAGTGTTAGAGCTAAAATTAGCATGTTTAAAGTGATTTTCATGCTTCCAGGGGCTCGGGAAGTTAATTAAATACCATTTGGAGGCATTTAATGTTCGAGCAAAAACGGCTGATTTTCGACAAAAGAGATAACACCCCCCCATTACGTCATGCTTCAGAAATGTGGAAAATGGTCCGTTTTCAAATGTTTTATTTTTGAACGTCAGTTCACATTTGTAGGTGGATCATCAGTGTTAGAGCTAAAATTAGCATGTTTAAAGTGATTTTCATGCTTCCAGGGGCTCGGGAAGTTAATTAAATACCATTTGGAGGCATTTAATGTTCGAGCAAAAACGGCTGATTTTCGACAAAAGAGATAACACCCCCCCATTACGTCATGCTTCAGAAATGTGGAAAATGGTCCGTTTTCAAATGTTTTATTTTTGAACGTCAGTTCACATTTGTAGGTGGATCATCAGTGTTAGAGCTAAAATTAGCATGTTTAAAGTGATTTTCATGCTTCCAGGGGCTCGGGAAGTTAATTAAATACCATTTGGAGGCATTTAATGTTCGAGCAAAAACGGCTGATTTTCGACAAAAGAGATAACACCCCCCCATTACGTCATGCTTCAGAAATGTGGAAAATGGTCCGTTTTCAAATGTTTTATTTTTGAACGTCAGTTCACATTTGTAGGTGGATCATCAGTGTTAGAGCTAAAATTAGCATGTTTAAAGTGATTTTCATGCTTCCAGGGGCCCAAAACACAAGATTTATGGAATGGTTAAAAGTGCATGAAAATGGCCAATTTACTCACTCTGAGTTCTCAAAAAGGGTTTCTTCACCCCGGGAAGTTAATTAAATACCATTTGGAGGCATTTAATGTTCGAGCAAAAACGGCTGATTTTCGACAAAAGAGATAACACCCCCCCATTACGTCATGCTTCAGAAATGTGGAAAATGGTCCGTTTTCAAATGTTTTATTTTTGAACGTCAGTTCACATTTGTAGGTGGATCATCAGTGTTAGAGCTAAAATTAGCATGTTAAAAGTGATTTTCATGCTTCCAGGGGCTCGGGAAGTTAATTAAATACCATTTGGAGGCATTTAATGTTCGAGCAAAAATGGCTGATTTTCGACAAAAGAGATAACACCCCCCCATTACGTCATGCTTCAGAAATGTGGAAAATGGTCCGTTTTCAAATGTTTTATTTTTGAACGTCAGTTCACATTTGTAGGTGGATCATCAGTGTTAGAGCTAAAATTAGCATGTTTAAAGTGATTTTCATGCTTCCAGGGGCTCGGGAAGTTAATTAAATACCATTTGGAGGCATTTAATGTTCGAGCAAAAACGGCTGATTTTCGACAAAAGAGATAACACCCCCCCATTACGTCATGCTTCAGAAATGTGGAAAATGGTCCGTTTTCAAATGTTTTATTTTTGAACGTCAGTTCACATTTGTAGGTGGATCATCAGTGTTAGAGCTAAAATTAGCATGTTTAAAGTGATTTTCATGCTTCCAGGGGCTCGGGAAGTTAATTAAATACCATTTGGAGGCATTTAATGTTCGAGCAAAAACGGCTGATTTTCGACAAAAGAGATAACACCCCCCCATTACGTCATGCTTCAGAAATGTGGAAAATGGTCCGTTTTCAAATGTTTTATTTTTGAACGTCAGTTCACATTTGTAGGTGGATCATCAGTGTTAGAGCTAAAATTAGCATGTTTAAAGTGATTTTCATGCTTCCAGGGGCTCGGGAAGTTAATTAAATACCATTTGGAGGCATTTAATGTTCGAGCAAAAACGGCTGATTTTCGACAAAAGAGATAACACCCCCCCATTACGTCATGCTTCAGAAATGTGGAAAATGGTCCGTTTTCAAATGTTTTATTTTTGAACGTCAGTTCACATTTGTAGGTGGATCATCAGTGTTAGAGCTAAAATTAGCATGTTTAAAGTGATTTTCATGCTTCCAGGGGCCCAAAACACAAGATTTATGGAATGGTTAAAAGTGCATGAAAATGGCCAATTTACTCACTCTGAGTTCTCAAAAAGGGTTTCTTCACCCCGGGAAGTTAATTAAATACCATTTGGAGGCATTTAATGTTCGAGCAAAAACGGCTGATTTTCGACAAAAGAGATAACACCCCCCCATTACGTCATGCTTCAGAAATGTGGAAAATGGTCCGTTTTCAAATGTTTTATTTTTGAACGTCAGTTCACATTTGTAGGTGGATCATCAGTGTTAGAGCTAAAATTAGCATGTTATAAGTGATTTTCATGCTTCCAGGGGCTCGGGAAGTTAATTAAATACCATTTGGAGGCATTTAATGTTCGAGCAAAAATGGCTGATTTTCGACAAAAGAGATAACACCCCCCCATTACGTCATGCTTCAGAAATGTGGAAAATGGTCCGTTTTCAAATGTTTTATTTTTGAACGTCAGTTCACATTTGTAGGTGGATCATCAGTGTTAGAGCTAAAATTAGCATGTTTAAAATGATTTTCATGCTTCCAGGGGCTCGGGAAGTTAATTAAATACCATTTGGAGGCATTTAATGTTCGAGCAAAAACGGCTGATTTTCGACAAAAGAGATAACACCCCCCCATTACGTCATGCTTCAGAAATGTGGAAAATGGTCCGTTTTCAAATGTTTTATTTTTGAACGTCAGTTCACATTTGTAGGTGGATCATCAGTGTTAGAGCTAAAATTAGCATGTTTAAAGTGATTTTCATGCTTCCAGGGGCTCGGGAAGTTAATTAAATACCATTTGGAGGCATTTAATGTTCGAGCAAAAACGGCTGATTTTCGACAAAAGAGATAACACCCCCCCATTACGTCATGCTTCAGAAATGTGGAAAATGGTCCGTTTTCAAATGTTTTATTTTTGAACGTCAGTTCACATTTGTAGGTGGATCATCAGTGTTAGAGCTAAAATTAGCATGTTTAAAGTGATTTTCATGCTTCCAGGGGCCCAAAACACAAGATTTATGGAATGGTTAAAAGTGCATGAAAATGGCCAATTTACTCACTCTGAGTTCTCAAAAAGGGTTTCTTCACCCCGGGAAGTTAATTAAATACCATTTGGAGGCATTTAATGTTCGAGCAAAAACGGCTGATTTTCGACAAAAGAGATAACACCCCCCCATTACGTCATGCTTCAGAAATGTAGAAAATGGTCTGTTTTCAAATGTTTTATTTTTGAACGTCAGTTCACATTTGTAGGTGGATCATCAGTGTTAGAGCTAAAATTAGCATGTTTAAAGTGATTTTCATGCTTCCAGGGGCTCGGGAAGTTAATTAAATACCATTTGGAGGCATTTAATGTTCGAGCAAAAACGGCTGATTTTCGACAAAAGAGATAACACCCCCCCATTACGTCATGCTTCAGAAATGTGGAAAATGGTCCGTTTTCAAATGTTTTATTTTTGAACGTCAGTTCACATTTGTAGGTGGATCATCAGTGTTAGAGCTAAAATTAGCATGTTTAAAGTGATTTTCATGCTTCCAGGGGCTCGGGAAGTCAATTAAATACCATTTGGAGGCATTTAATGTTAGAGCAAAAACGGCTGATTTTCGACAAAAGAGATAACACCCCCCCATTACGTCATGCTTCAGAAATGTGGAAAATGGTCCGTTTTCAAATGTTTTATTTTTGAACGTCAGTTCACATTTGTAGGTGGATCATCAGTGTTAGAGCTAAAATTAGCATGTTTAAAGTGATTTTCATGCTTCCAGGGGCTCGGGAAGTTAATTAAATACCATTTGGAGGCATTTAATGTTCAAACAAAAATGGCTGATTTTCGACAAAAGAGATAACACCCCCCCATTACGTCATGCTTCAGAAATGTGGAAAATGGTCCGTTTTCAAATGTTTTATTTTTGAACGTCAGTTCACATTTGTAGGTGGATCATCAGTGTTAGAGCTAAAATTAGCATGTTTAAAGTGATTTTCATGCTTCCAGGGGCTCGGGAAGTTAATTAAATACCATTTGGAGGCATTTAATGTTCGAGCAAAAACGGCTGATTTTCGACAAAAGAGATAACACCCCCCATTACGTCATGCTTCAGAAATGTGGAAAATGGTCCGTTTTCAAATGTTTTATTTTTGAACGTCAGTTCACATTTGTAGGTGGATCATCAGTGTTAGAGCTAAAATTAGCATGTTTAAAGTGATTTTCATGCTTCCAGGGGCCCAAAACACAAGATTTATGGAATGGTTAAAAGTGCATGAAAATGGCCAATTTACTCACTCTGAGTTCTCAAAAAGGGTTTCTTCACCCCGGGAAGTTAATTAAATACCATTTGGAGGCATTTAATGTTCGAGCAAAAACGGCTGATTTTCGACAAAAGAGATAACACCCCCCTATTACGTCATGCTTCAGAAATGTGGAAAATGGTCCGTTTTCAAATGTTTTATTTTTGAACGTCTGTTCACATTTGTAGGTGGATCATCAGTGTTAGAGCTAAAATTAGCATGTTTAAAGTGATTTTCATGCTTCCAGGGGCCCAAAACACAAGATTTATGGAATGGTTAAAAGTGCATGAAAATGGCCAATTTACTCACTCTGAGTTCTCAAAAAGGGTTTCTTCACCCCGGGAAGTTAATTAAATACCATTTGGAGGCATTTAATGTTCGAGCAAAAACGGCTGATTTTCGACAAAAGAGATAACACCCCCCCATTACGTCATGCTTAAGAAATGTGGAAAATGGTCCGTTTTCAAATGTTTTATTTTTGAACGTCAGTTCACATTTGTAGGTGGATCATCAGTGTTAGAGCTAAAATTAGCATGTTTAAAGTGATTTTCATGCTTCCAGGGGCTCGGGAAGTTAATTAAATACCATTTGGAGGCATTTAATGTTCGAGCAAAAACGGCTGATTTTCGACAAAAGAGATAACACCCCCCCATTACGTCATGCTTCAGAAATGTGGAAAATGGTCCGTTTTCAAATGTTTTATTTTTGAACGTCAGTTCACATTTGTAGGTGGATCATCAGTGTTAGAGCTAAAATTAGCATGTTTAAAGTGATTTTCATGCTTCCAGGGGCTCGGGAAGTTAATTAAATACCATTTGGAGGCATTTAATGTTCGAGCAAAAACGGCTGATTTTCGACAAAAGAGATAACACCCCCCCATTACGTCATGCTTCAGAAATGTGGAAAATGGTCCATTTTCAAATGTTTTATTTTTGAACGTCAGTTCACATTTGTAGGTGGATCATCAGTGTTAGAGCTAAAATTAGCATGTTTAAAGTGATTTTCATGCTTCCAGGGGCCCAAAACACAAGATTTATGGAATGGTTAAAAGTGCATGAAAATGGCCAATTTACTCACTCTGAGTTCTCAGAAAGGGTTTCTTCACCCCGGGAAGTTAATTAAATACCATTTGGAGGCATTTAATGTTAGAGCAAAAACGGCTGATTTTCGACAAAAGAGATAACACCCCCCCATTACGTCATGCTTCAGAAATGTGGAAAATGGTCCGTTTTCAAATGTTTTATTTTTGAACGTCAGTTCACATTTGTAGGTGGATCATCAGTGTTAGAGCTAAAATTAGCATGTTTAAAGTGATTTTCATGCTTCCAGGGGCTCGGGAAGTTAATTAAATACCATTTGGAGGCATTTAATGTTCGAGCAAAAACGGCTGATTTTCGACAAAAGAGATAACACCCCCCATTACGTCATGCTTCAGAAATGTGGAAAATGGTCCGTTTTCAAATGTTTTATTTTTGAACGTCAGTTCACATTTGTAGGTGGATCATCAGTGTTAGAGCTAAAATTAGCATGTTTAAAGTGATTTTCATGCTTCCAGGGGCTCGGGAAGTTAATTAAATACCATTTGGAGGCATTTAATGTTCGAGCAAAAACGGCTGATTTTCGACAAAAGAGATAACACCCCCCCATTACGTCATGCTTCAGAAATGTGGAAAATGGTCCGTTTTCAAATGTTTTATTTTTGAACGTCAGTTCACATTTGTAGGTGGATCATCAGTGTTAGAGCTAAAATTAGCATGTTTAAAGTGATTTTCATGCTTCCAGGGGCTCGGGAAGTTAATTAAATACCATTTGGAGGCATTTAATGTTCGAGCAAAAACGGCTGATTTTCGACAAAAGAGATAACACCCCCCCATTACGTCATGCTTCAGAAATGTGGAAAATGGTCCGTTTTCAAATGTTTTATTTTTGAACGTCAGTTCACATTTGTAGGTGGATCATCAGTGTTAGAGCTAAAATTAGCATGTTTAAAGTGATTTTCATGCTTCCAGGGGCCCAAAACACAAGATTTATGGAATGGTTAAAAGTGCATGAAAATGGCCAATTTACTCACTCTGAGTTCTCAAAAAGGGTTTCTTCACCCCGGGAAGTTAATTAAATACCATTTGGAGGCATTTAATGTTCGAGCAAAAACGGCTGATTTTCGACAAAAGAGATAACACCCCCCCATTACGTCATGCTTCAGAAATGTGGAAAATGGTCCGTTTTCAAATGTTTTATTTTTGAACGTCAGTTCACATTTGTAGGTGGATCATCAGTGTTAGAGCTAAAATTAGCATGTTAAAAGTGATTTTCATGCTTCCAGGGGCTCGGGAAGTTAATTAAATACCATTTGGAGGCATTTAATGTTCGAGCAAAAATGGCTGATTTTCGACAAAAGAGATAACACCCCCCCATTACGTCATGCTTCAGAAATGTGGAAAATGGTCCGTTTTCAAATGTTTTATTTTTGAACGTCAGTTCACATTTGTAGGTGGATCATCAGTGTTAGAGCTAAAATTAGCATGTTTAAAATGATTTTCATGCTTCCAGGGGCTCGGGAAGTTAATTAAATACCATTTGGAGGCATTTAATGTTCGAGCAAAAACGGCTGATTTTCGACAAAAGAGATAACACCCCCCCATTACGTCATGCTTCAGAAATGTGGAAAATGGTCCGTTTTCAAATGTTTTATTTTTGAACGTCAGTTCACATTTGTAGGTGGATCATCAGTGTTAGAGCTAAAATTAGCATGTTTAAAGTGATTTTCATGCTTCCAGGGGCTCGGGAAGTTAATTAAATACCATTTGGAGGCATTTAATGTTCGAGCAAAAACGGCTGATTTTCGACAAAAGAGATAACACCCCCCCATTACGTCATGCTTCAGAAATGTGGAAAATGGTCCGTTTTCAAATGTTTTATTTTTGAACGTCAGTTCACATTTGTAGGTGGATCATCAGTGTTAGAGCTAAAATTAGCATGTTTAAAGTGATTTTCATGCTTCCAGGGGCCCAAAACACAAGATTTATGGAATGGTTAAAAGTGCATGAAAATGGCCAATTTACTCACTCTGAGTTCTCAAAAAGGGTTTCTTCACCCCGGGAAGTTAATTAAATACCATTTGGAGGCATTTAATGTTCGAGCAAAAACGGCTGATTTTCGACAAAAGAGATAACACCCCCCCATTACGTCATGCTTCAGAAATGTAGAAAATGGTCTGTTTTCAAATGTTTTATTTTTGAACGTCAGTTCACATTTGTAGGTGGATCATCAGTGTTAGAGCTAAAATTAGCATGTTTAAAGTGATTTTCATGCTTCCAGGGGCTCGGGAAGTTAATTAAATACCATTTGGAGGCATTTAATGTTCGAGCAAAAACGGCTGATTTTCGACAAAAGAGATAACACCCCCCCATTACGTCATGCTTCAGAAATGTGGAAAATGGTCCGTTTTCAAATGTTTTATTTTTGAACGTCAGTTCACATTTGTAGGTGGATCATCAGTGTTAGAGCTAAAATTAGCATGTTTAAAGTGATTTTCATGCTTCCAGGGGCTCGGGAAGTCAATTAAATACCATTTGGAGGCATTTAATGTTAGAGCAAAAACGGCTGATTTTCGACAAAAGAGATAACACCCCCCCATTACGTCATGCTTCAGAAATGTGGAAAATGGTCCGTTTTCAAATGTTTTATTTTTGAACGTCAGTTCACATTTGTAGGTGGATCATCAGTGTTAGAGCTAAAATTAGCATGTTTAAAGTGATTTTCATGCTTCCAGGGGCTCGGGAAGTTAATTAAATACCATTTGGAGGCATTTAATGTTCAAACAAAAATGGCTGATTTTCGACAAAAGAGATAACACCCCCCCATTACGTCATGCTTCAGAAATGTGGAAAATGGTCAGTTTTCAAATGTTTTATTTTTGAACGTCAGTTCACATTTGTAGGTGGATCATCAGTGTTAGAGCTAAAATTAGCATGTTTAAAGTGATTTTCATGCTTCCAGGGGCTCGGGAAGTTAATTAAATACCATTTGGAGGCATTTAATGTTCGAGCAAAAACGGCTGATTTTCGACAAAAGAGATAACACCCCCCTATTACGTCATGCTTCAGAAATGTGGAAAATGGTCCGTTTTCAAATGTTTTATTTTTGAACGTCTGTTCACATTTGTAGGTGGATCATCAGTGTTAGAGCTAAAATTAGCATGTTTAAAGTGATTTTCATGCTTCCAGGGGCCCAAAACACAAGATTTATGGAATGGTTAAAAGTGCATGAAAATGGCCAATTTACTCACTCTGAGTTCTCAAAAAGGGTTTCTTCACCCCGGGAAGTTAATTAAATACCATTTGGAGGCATTTAATGTTCGAGCAAAAACGGCTGATTTTCGACAAAAGAGATAACACCCCCCCATTACGTCATGCTTAAGAAATGTGGAAAATGGTCCGTTTTCAAATGTTTTATTTTTGAACGTCAGTTCACATTTGTAGGTGGATCATCAGTGTTAGAGCTAAAATTAGCATGTTTAAAGTGATTTTCATGCTTCCAGGGGCTCGGGAAGTTAATTAAATACCATTTGGAGGCATTTAATGTTCGAGCAAAAACGGCTGATTTTCGACAAAAGAGATAACACCCCCCCATTACGTCATGCTTCAGAAATGTGGAAAATGGTCCGTTTTCAAATGTTTTATTTTTGAACGTCAGTTCACATTTGTAGGTGGATCATCAGTGTTAGAGCTAAAATTAGCATGTTTAAAGTGATTTTCATGCTTCCAGGGGCTCGGGAAGTTAATTAAATACCATTTGGAGGCATTTAATGTTCGAGCAAAAACAGCTGATTTTCGACAAAAGAGATAACACCCCCCCATTACGTCATGCTTCAGAAATGTGGAAAATGGTCCGTTTTCAAATGTTTTATTTTTGAACGTCAGTTCACATTTGTAGGTGGATCATCAGTGTTAGAGCTAAAATTAGCATGTTTAAAGTGATTTTCATGCTTCCAGGGGCCCAAAACACAAGATTTATGGAATGGTTAAAAGTGCATGAAAATGGCCAATTTACTCACTCTGAGTTCTCAAAAAGGGTTTCTTCACCCCGGGAAGTTAATTAAATACCATTTGGAGGCATTTAATGTTCGAGCAAAAACGGCTGATTTTCGACAAAAGAGATAACACCCCCCATTACGTCATGCTTCAGAAATGTGGAAAATGGTCCGTTTTCAAATGTTTTATTTTTGAACGTCAGTTCACATTTGTAGGTGGATCATCAGTGTTAGAGCTAAAATTAGCATGTTTAAAGTGATTTTCATGCTTCCAGGGGCTCGGGAAGTTAATTAAATACCATTTGGAGGCATTTAATGTTCGAGCAAAAACGGCTGATTTTCGACAAAAGAGATAACACCCCCCCATTACGTCATGCTTCAGAAATGTGGAAAATGGTCCGTTTTCAAATGTTTTATTTTTGAACGTCAGTTCACATTTGTAGGTGGATCATCAGTGTTAGAGCTAAAATTAGCATGTTTAAAGTGATTTTCATGCTTCCAGGGGCCCAAAACACAAGATTTATGGAATGGTTAAAAGTGCATGAAAATGGCCAATTTACTCACTCTGAGTTCTCAAAAAGGGTTTCTTCACCCCGGGAAGTTAATTAAATACCATTTGGAGGCATTTAATGTTCGAGCAAAAACGGCTGATTTTCGACAAAAGAGATAACACCCCCCCATTACGTCATGCTTCAGAAATGTGGAAAATGGTCCGTTTTCAAATGTTTTATTTTTGAACGTCAGTTCACATTTGTAGGTGGATCATCAGTGTTAGAGCTAAAATTAGCATGTTTAAAGTGATTTTCATGCTTCCAGGGGCTCGGGAAGTTAATTAAATACCATTTGGAGGCATTTAATGTTCGAGCAAAAACGGCTGATTTTCGACAAAAGAGATAACACCCCCCCATTACGTCATGCTTCAGAAATGTGGAAAATGGTCCGTTTTCAAATGTTTTATTTTTGAACGTCAGTTCACATTTGTAGGTGGATCATCAGTGTTAGAGCTAAAATTAGCATGTTTAAAGTGATTTTCATGCTTCCAGGGGCTCGGGAAGTCAATTAAATACCATTTGGAGGCATTTAATGTTAGAGCAAAAACGGCTGATTTTCGACAAAAGAGATAACACCCCCCCATTACGTCATGCTTCAGAAATGTGGAAAATGGTCCGTTTTCAAATGTTTTATTTTTGAACGTCAGTTCACATTTGTAGGTGGATCATCAGTGTTAGAGCTAAAATTAGCATGTTTAAAGTGATTTTCATGCTTCCAGGGGCTCGGGAAGTTAATTAAATACCATTTGGAGGCATTTAATGTTCGAGCAAAAACGGCTGATTTTCGACAAAAGAGATAACACCCCCCCATTACGTCATGCTTCAGAAATGTGGAAAATGGTCCGTTTTCAAATGTTTTATTTTTGAACGTCAGTTCACATTTGTAGGTGGATCATCAGTGTTAGAGCTAAAATTAGCATGTTTAAAGTGATTTTCATGCTTCCAGGGGCTCGGGAAGTCAATTAAATACCATTTGGAGGCATTTAATGTTAGAGCAAAAACGGCTGATTTTCGACAAAAGAGATAACACCCCCCCATTACGTCATGCTTCAGAAATGTGGAAAATGGTCCGTTTTCAAATGTTTTATTTTTGAACGTCAGTTCACATTTGTAGGTGGATCATCAGTGTTAGAGCTAAAATTAGCATGTTTAAAGTGATTTTCATGCTTCCAGGGGCTCGGGAAGTTAATTAAATACCATTTGGAGGCATTTAATGTTCGAGCAAAAACGGCTGATTTTCGACAAAAGAGATAACACCCCCCCATTACGTCATGCTTCAGAAATGTGGAAAATGGTCCGTTTTCAAATGTTTTATTTTTGAACGTCTGTTCACATTTGTAGGTGGATCATCAGTGTTAGAGCTAAAATTAGCATGTTTAAAGTGATTTTCATGCTTCCAGGGGCCCAAAACACAAGATTTATGGAATGGTTAAAAGTGCATGAAAATGGCCAATTTACTCACTCTGAGTTCTCAAAAAGGGTTTCTTCACCCCGGGAAGTTAATTAAATACCATTTGGAGGCATTTAATGTTCGAGCAAAAACGGCTGATTTTCGACAAAAGAGATAACACCCCCCCATTACGTCATGCTTAAGAAATGTGGAAAATGGTCCGTTTTCAAATGTTTTATTTTTGAACGTCAGTTCACATTTGTAGGTGGATCATCAGTGTTAGAGCTAAAATTAGCATGTTTAAAGTGATTTTCATGCTTCCAGGGGCTCGGGAAGTTAATTAAATACCATTTGGAGGCATTTAATGTTCGAGCAAAAACGGCTGATTTTCGACAAAAGAGATAACACCCCCCCATTACGTCATGCTTCAGAAATGTGGAAAATGGTCCGTTTTCAAATGTTTTATTTTTGAACGTCAGTTCACATTTGTAGGTGGATCATCAGTGTTAGAGCTAAAATTAGCATGTTTAAAGTGATTTTCATGCTTCCACGGGCTCGGGAAGTTAATTAAATACCATTTGGAGGCATTTAATGTTCGAGCAAAAACGGCTGATTTTCGACAAAAGAGATAACACCCCCCCATTACGTCATGCTTCAGAAATGTGGAAAATGGTCCGTTTTCAAATGTTTTATTTTTGAACGTCAGTTCACATTTGTAGGTGGATCATCAGTGTTAGAGCTAAAATTAGCATGTTTAAAGTGATTTTCATGCTTCCAGGGGCCCAAAACACAAGATTTATGGAATGGTTAAAAGTGCATGAAAATGGCCAATTTACTCACTCTGAGTTCTCAAAAAGGGTTTCTTCACCCCGGGAAGTTAATTAAATACCATTTGGAGGCATTTAATGTTCGAGCAAAAACGGCTGATTTTCGACAAAAGAGATAACACCCCCCCATTACGTCATGCTTCAGAAATGTGGAAAATGGTCCGTTTTCAAATGTTTTATTTTTGAACGTCAGTTCACATTTGTAGGTGGATCATCAGTGTTAGAGCTAAAATTAGCATGTTTAAAGTGATTTTCATGCTTCCAGGGGCTCGGGAAGTTAATTAAATACCATTTGGAGGCATTTAATGTTCGAGCAAAAACGGCTGATTTTCGACAAAAGAGATAACACCCCCCCATTACGTCATGCTTCAGAAATGTGGAAAATGGTCCGTTTTCAAATGTTTTATTTTTGAACGTCAGTTCACATTTGTAGGTGGATCATCAGTGTTAGAGCTAAAATTAGCATGTTTAAAGTGATTTTCATGCTTCCAGGGGCCCAAAACACAAGATTTATGGAATGGTTAAAAGTGCATGAAAATGGCCAATTTACTCACTCTGAGTTCTCAAAAAGGGTTTCTTCACCCCGGGAAGTTAATTAAATACCATTTGGAGGCATTTAATGTTCGAGCAAAAACGGCTGATTTTCGACAAAAGAGATAACACCCCCCCATTACGTCATGCTTCAGAAATGTAGAAAATGGTCTGTTTTCAAATGTTTTATTTTTGAACGTCAGTTCACATTTGTAGGTGGATCATCAGTGTTAGAGCTAAAATTAGCATGTTTAAAGTGATTTTCATGCTTCCAGGGGCTCGGGAAGTTAATTAAATACCATTTGGAGGCATTTAATGTTCGAGCAAAAACGGCTGATTTTCGACAAAAGAGATAACACCCCCCCATTACGTCATGCTTCAGAAATGTGGAAAATGGTCCGTTTTCAAATGTTTTATTTTTGAACGTCAGTTCACATTTGTAGGTGGATCATCAGTGTTAGAGCTAAAATTAGCATGTTTAAAGTGATTTTCATGCTTCCAGGGGCTCGGGAAGTCAATTAAATACCATTTGGAGGCATTTAATGTTAGAGCAAAAACGGCTGATTTTCGACAAAAGAGATAACACCCCCCCATTACGTCATGCTTCAGAAATGTGGAAAATGGTCCGTTTTCAAATGTTTTATTTTTGAACGTCAGTTCACATTTGTAGGTGGATCATCAGTGTTAGAGCTAAAATTAGCATGTTTAAAGTGATTTTCATGCTTCCAGGGGCTCGGGAAGTTAATTAAATACCATTTGGAGGCATTTAATGTTCGAGCAAAAACGGCTGATTTTCGACAAAAGAGATAACACCCCCCCATTACGTCATGCTTCAGAAATGTGGAAAATGGTCCGTTTTCAAATGTTTTATTTTTGAACGTCAGTTCACATTTGTAGGTGGATCATCAGTGTTAGAGCTAAAATTAGCATGTTTAAAGTGATTTTCATGCTTCCAGGGGCCCAAAACACAAGATTTATGGAATGGTTAAAAGTGCATGAAAATGGCCAATTTACTCACTCTGAGTTCTCAAAAAGGGTTTCTTCACCCCGGGAAGTTAATTAAATACCATTTGGAGGCATTTAATGTTCGAGCAAAAACGGCTGATTTTCGACAAAAGAGATAACACCCCCCCATTACGTCATGCTTCAGAAATGTAGAAAATGGTCTGTTTTCAAATGTTTTATTTTTGAACGTCAGTTCACATTTGTAGGTGGATCATCAGTGTTAGAGCTAAAATTAGCATGTTTAAAGTGATTTTCATGCTTCCAGGGGCTCGGGAAGTTAATTAAATACCATTTGGAGGCATTTAATGTTCGAGCAAAAACGGCTGATTTTCGACAAAAGAGATAACACCCCCCCATTACGTCATGCTTCAGAAATGTGGAAAATGGTCCGTTTTCAAATGTTTTATTTTTGAACGTCAGTTCACATTTGTAGGTGGATCATCAGTGTTAGAGCTAAAATTAGCATGTTTAAAGTGATTTTCATGCTTCCAGGGGCTCGGGAAGTCAATTAAATACCATTTGGAGGCATTTAATGTTAGAGCAAAAACGGCTGATTTTCGACAAAAGAGATAACACCCCCCCATTACGTCATGCTTCAGAAATGTGGAAAATGGTCCGTTTTCAAATGTTTTATTTTTGAACGTCAGTTCACATTTGTAGGTGGATCATCAGTGTTAGAGCTAAAATTAGCATGTTTAAAGTGATTTTCATGCTTCCAGGGGCTCGGGAAGTTAATTAAATACCATTTGGAGGCATTTAATGTTCAAACAAAAATGGCTGATTTTCGACAAAAGAGATAACACCCCCCCATTACGTCATGCTTCAGAAATGTGGAAAATGGTCAGTTTTCAAATGTTTTATTTTTGAACGTCAGTTCACATTTGTAGGTGGATCATCAGTGTTAGAGCTAAAATTAGCATGTTTAAAGTGATTTTCATGCTTCCAGGGGCTCGGGAAGTTAATTAAATACCATTTGGAGGCATTTAATGTTCGAGCAAAAACGGCTGATTTTCGACAAAAGAGATAACACCCCCCTATTACGTCATGCTTCAGAAATGTGGAAAATGGTCCGTTTTCAAATGTTTTATTTTTGAACGTCTGTTCACATTTGTAGGTGGATCATCAGTGTTAGAGCTAAAATTAGCATGTTTAAAGTGATTTTCATGCTTCCAGGGGCCCAAAACACAAGATTTATGGAATGGTTAAAAGTGCATGAAAATGGCCAATTTACTCACTCTGAGTTCTCAAAAAGGGTTTCTTCACCCCGGGAAGTTAATTAAATACCATTTGGAGGCATTTAATGTTCGAGCAAAAACGGCTGATTTTCGACAAAAGAGATAACACCCCCCCATTACGTCATGCTTAAGAAATGTGGAAAATGGTCCGTTTTCAAATGTTTTATTTTTGAACGTCAGTTCACATTTGTAGGTGGATCATCAGTGTTAGAGCTAAAATTAGCATGTTTAAAGTGATTTTCATGCTTCCAGGGGCTCGGGAAGTTAATTAAATACCATTTGGAGGCATTTAATGTTCGAGCAAAAACGGCTGATTTTCGACAAAAGAGATAACACCCCCCCATTACGTCATGCTTCAGAAATGTGGAAAATGGTCCGTTTTCAAATGTTTTATTTTTGAACGTCAGTTCACATTTGTAGGTGGATCATCAGTGTTAGAGCTAAAATTAGCATGTTTAAAGTGATTTTCATGCTTCCAGGGGCTCGGGAAGTTAATTAAATACCATTTGGAGGCATTTAATGTTCGAGCAAAAACAGCTGATTTTCGACAAAAGAGATAACACCCCCCCATTACGTCATGCTTCAGAAATGTGGAAAATGGTCCGTTTTCAAATGTTTTATTTTTGAACGTCAGTTCACATTTGTAGGTGGATCATCAGTGTTAGAGCTAAAATTAGCATGTTTAAAGTGATTTTCATGCTTCCAGGGGCCCAAAACACAAGATTTATGGAATGGTTAAAAGTGCATGAAAATGGCCAATTTACTCACTCTGAGTTCTCAAAAAGGGTTTCTTCACCCCGGGAAGTTAATTAAATACCATTTGGAGGCATTTAATGTTCGAGCAAAAACGGCTGATTTTCGACAAAAGAGATAACACCCCCCATTACGTCATGCTTCAGAAATGTGGAAAATGGTCCGTTTTCAAATGTTTTATTTTTGAACGTCAGTTCACATTTGTAGGTGGATCATCAGTGTTAGAGCTAAAATTAGCATGTTTAAAGTGATTTTCATGCTTCCAGGGGCTCGGGAAGTTAATTAAATACCATTTGGAGGCATTTAATGTTCGAGCAAAAACGGCTGATTTTCGACAAAAGAGATAACACCCCCCCATTACGTCATGCTTCAGAAATGTGGAAAATGGTCCGTTTTCAAATGTTTTATTTTTGAACGTCAGTTCACATTTGTAGGTGGATCATCAGTGTTAGAGCTAAAATTAGCATGTTTAAAGTGATTTTCATGCTTCCAGGGGCCCAAAACACAAGATTTATGGAATGGTTAAAAGTGCATGAAAATGGCCAATTTACTCACTCTGAGTTCTCAAAAAGGGTTTCTTCACCCCGGGAAGTTAATTAAATACCATTTGGAGGCATTTAATGTTCGAGCAAAAACGGCTGATTTTCGACAAAAGAGATAACACCCCCCCATTACGTCATGCTTCAGAAATGTGGAAAATGGTCCGTTTTCAAATGTTTTATTTTTGAACGTCAGTTCACATTTGTAGGTGGATCATCAGTGTTAGAGCTAAAATTAGCATGTTTAAAGTGATTTTCATGCTTCCAGGGGCTCGGGAAGTTAATTAAATACCATTTGGAGGCATTTAATGTTCGAGCAAAAACGGCTGATTTTCGACAAAAGAGATAACACCCCCCCATTACGTCATGCTTCAGAAATGTGGAAAATGGTCCGTTTTCAAATGTTTTATTTTTGAACGTCAGTTCACATTTGTAGGTGGATCATCAGTGTTAGAGCTAAAATTAGCATGTTTAAAGTGATTTTCATGCTTCCAGGGGCTCGGGAAGTCAATTAAATACCATTTGGAGGCATTTAATGTTAGAGCAAAAACGGCTGATTTTCGACAAAAGAGATAACACCCCCCCATTACGTCATGCTTCAGAAATGTGGAAAATGGTCCGTTTTCAAATGTTTTATTTTTGAACGTCAGTTCACATTTGTAGGTGGATCATCAGTGTTAGAGCTAAAATTAGCATGTTTAAAGTGATTTTCATGCTTCCAGGGGCTCGGGAAGTTAATTAAATACCATTTGGAGGCATTTAATGTTCGAGCAAAAACGGCTGATTTTCGACAAAAGAGATAACACCCCCCCATTACGTCATGCTTCAGAAATGTGGAAAATGGTCCGTTTTCAAATGTTTTATTTTTGAACGTCAGTTCACATTTGTAGGTGGATCATCAGTGTTAGAGCTAAAATTAGCATGTTTAAAGTGATTTTCATGCTTCCAGGGGCTCGGGAAGTCAATTAAATACCATTTGGAGGCATTTAATGTTAGAGCAAAAACGGCTGATTTTCGACAAAAGAGATAACACCCCCCCATTACGTCATGCTTCAGAAATGTGGAAAATGGTCCGTTTTCAAATGTTTTATTTTTGAACGTCAGTTCACATTTGTAGGTGGATCATCAGTGTTAGAGCTAAAATTAGCATGTTTAAAGTGATTTTCATGCTTCCAGGGGCTCGGGAAGTTAATTAAATACCATTTGGAGGCATTTAATGTTCGAGCAAAAACGGCTGATTTTCGACAAAAGAGATAACACCCCCCCATTACGTCATGCTTCAGAAATGTGGAAAATGGTCCGTTTTCAAATGTTTTATTTTTGAACGTCTGTTCACATTTGTAGGTGGATCATCAGTGTTAGAGCTAAAATTAGCATGTTTAAAGTGATTTTCATGCTTCCAGGGGCCCAAAACACAAGATTTATGGAATGGTTAAAAGTGCATGAAAATGGCCAATTTACTCACTCTGAGTTCTCAAAAAGGGTTTCTTCACCCCGGGAAGTTAATTAAATACCATTTGGAGGCATTTAATGTTCGAGCAAAAACGGCTGATTTTCGACAAAAGAGATAACACCCCCCCATTACGTCATGCTTAAGAAATGTGGAAAATGGTCCGTTTTCAAATGTTTTATTTTTGAACGTCAGTTCACATTTGTAGGTGGATCATCAGTGTTAGAGCTAAAATTAGCATGTTTAAAGTGATTTTCATGCTTCCAGGGGCTCGGGAAGTTAATTAAATACCATTTGGAGGCATTTAATGTTCGAGCAAAAACGGCTGATTTTCGACAAAAGAGATAACACCCCCCCATTACGTCATGCTTCAGAAATGTGGAAAATGGTCCGTTTTCAAATGTTTTATTTTTGAACGTCAGTTCACATTTGTAGGTGGATCATCAGTGTTAGAGCTAAAATTAGCATGTTTAAAGTGATTTTCATGCTTCCACGGGCTCGGGAAGTTAATTAAATACCATTTGGAGGCATTTAATGTTCGAGCAAAAACGGCTGATTTTCGACAAAAGAGATAACACCCCCCCATTACGTCATGCTTCAGAAATGTGGAAAATGGTCCGTTTTCAAATGTTTTATTTTTGAACGTCAGTTCACATTTGTAGGTGGATCATCAGTGTTAGAGCTAAAATTAGCATGTTTAAAGTGATTTTCATGCTTCCAGGGGCCCAAAACACAAGATTTATGGAATGGTTAAAAGTGCATGAAAATGGCCAATTTACTCACTCTGAGTTCTCAAAAAGGGTTTCTTCACCCCGGGAAGTTAATTAAATACCATTTGGAGGCATTTAATGTTCGAGCAAAAACGGCTGATTTTCGACAAAAGAGATAACACCCCCCCATTACGTCATGCTTCAGAAATGTGGAAAATGGTCCGTTTTCAAATGTTTTATTTTTGAACGTCAGTTCACATTTGTAGGTGGATCATCAGTGTTAGAGCTAAAATTAGCATGTTTAAAGTGATTTTCATGCTTCCAGGGGCTCGGGAAGTTAATTAAATACCATTTGGAGGCATTTAATGTTCGAGCAAAAACGGCTGATTTTCGACAAAAGAGATAACACCCCCCCATTACGTCATGCTTCAGAAATGTGGAAAATGGTCCGTTTTCAAATGTTTTATTTTTGAACGTCAGTTCACATTTGTAGGTGGATCATCAGTGTTAGAGCTAAAATTAGCATGTTTAAAGTGATTTTCATGCTTCCAGGGGCCCAAAACACAAGATTTATGGAATGGTTAAAAGTGCATGAAAATGGCCAATTTACTCACTCTGAGTTCTCAAAAAGGGTTTCTTCACCCCGGGAAGTTAATTAAATACCATTTGGAGGCATTTAATGTTCGAGCAAAAACGGCTGATTTTCGACAAAAGAGATAACACCCCCCCATTACGTCATGCTTCAGAAATGTAGAAAATGGTCTGTTTTCAAATGTTTTATTTTTGAACGTCAGTTCACATTTGTAGGTGGATCATCAGTGTTAGAGCTAAAATTAGCATGTTTAAAGTGATTTTCATGCTTCCAGGGGCTCGGGAAGTTAATTAAATACCATTTGGAGGCATTTAATGTTCGAGCAAAAACGGCTGATTTTCGACAAAAGAGATAACACCCCCCCATTACGTCATGCTTCAGAAATGTGGAAAATGGTCCGTTTTCAAATGTTTTATTTTTGAACGTCAGTTCACATTTGTAGGTGGATCATCAGTGTTAGAGCTAAAATTAGCATGTTTAAAGTGATTTTCATGCTTCCAGGGGCTCGGGAAGTCAATTAAATACCATTTGGAGGCATTTAATGTTAGAGCAAAAACGGCTGATTTTCGACAAAAGAGATAACACCCCCCCATTACGTCATGCTTCAGAAATGTGGAAAATGGTCCGTTTTCAAATGTTTTATTTTTGAACGTCAGTTCACATTTGTAGGTGGATCATCAGTGTTAGAGCTAAAATTAGCATGTTTAAAGTGATTTTCATGCTTCCAGGGGCTCGGGAAGTTAATTAAATACCATTTGGAGGCATTTAATGTTCGAGCAAAAACGGCTGATTTTCGACAAAAGAGATAACACCCCCCCATTACGTCATGCTTCAGAAATGTGGAAAATGGTCCGTTTTCAAATGTTTTATTTTTGAACGTCAGTTCACATTTGTAGGTGGATCATCAGTGTTAGAGCTAAAATTAGCATGTTTAAAGTGATTTTCATGCTTCCAGGGGCTCGGGAAGTTAATTAAATACCATTTGGAGGCATTTAATGTTCGAGCAAAAACGGCTGATTTTCGACAAAAGAGATAACACCCCCCTATTACGTCATGCTTCAGAAATGTGGAAAATGGTCCGTTTTCAAATGTTTTATTTTTGAACGTCTGTTCACATTTGTAGGTGGATCATCAGTGTTAGAGCTAAAATTAGCATGTTTAAAGTGATTTTCATGCTTCCAGGGGCCCAAAACACAAGATTTATGGAATGGTTAAAAGTGCATGAAAATGGCCAATTTACTCACTCTGAGTTCTCAAAAAGGGTTTCTTCACCCCGGGAAGTTAATTAAATACCATTTGGAGGCATTTAATGTTCGAGCAAAAACGGCTGATTTTCGACAAAAGAGATAACACCCCCCCATTACGTCATGCTTAAGAAATGTGGAAAATGGTCCGTTTTCAAATGTTTTATTTTTGAACGTCAGTTCACATTTGTAGGTGGATCATCAGTGTTAGAGCTAAAATTAGCATGTTTAAAGTGATTTTCATGCTTCCAGGGGCTCGGGAAGTTAATTAAATACCATTTGGAGGCATTTAATGTTCGAGCAAAAACGGCTGATTTTCGACAAAAGAGATAACACCCCCCCATTACGTCATGCTTCAGAAATGTGGAAAATGGTCCGTTTTCAAATGTTTTATTTTTGAACGTCAGTTCACATTTGTAGGTGGATCATCAGTGTTAGAGCTAAAATTAGCATGTTTAAAGTGATTTTCATGCTTCCAGGGGCTCGGGAAGTTAATTAAATACCATTTGGAGGCATTTAATGTTCGAGCAAAAACGGCTGATTTTCGACAAAAGAGATAACACCCCCCCATTACGTCATGCTTCAGAAATGTGGAAAATGGTCCGTTTTCAAATGTTTTATTTTTGAACGTCAGTTCACATTTGTAGGTGGATCATCAGTGTTAGAGCTAAAATTAGCATGTTTAAAGTGATTTTCATGCTTCTTGGGGCCCAAAACACAAGATTTATGGAATGGTTAAAAGTGCATGAAAATGGCCAATTTACTCACTCTGAGTTCTCAAAAAGGGTTTCTTCACCCCGGGAAGTTAATTAAATACCATTTGGAGGCATTTAATGTTCGAGCAAAAACGGCTGATTTTCGACAAAAGAGATAACACCCCCCATTACGTCATGCTTCAGAAATGTGGAAAATGGTCCGTTTTCAAATGTTTTATTTTTGAACGTCAGTTCACATTTGTAGGTGGATCATCAGTGTTAGAGCTAAAATTAGCATGTTTAAAGTGATTTTCATGCTTCCAGGGGCTCGGGAAGTTAATTAAATACCATTTGGAGGCATTTAATGTTCGAGCAAAAACGGCTGATTTTCGACAAAAGAGATAACACCCCCCCATTACGTCATGCTTCAGAAATGTGGAAAATGGTCCGTTTTCAAATGTTTTATTTTTGAACGTCAGTTCACATTTGTAGGTGGATCATCAGTGTTAGAGCTAAAATTAGCATGTTTAAAGTGATTTTCATGCTTCCAGGGGCCCAAAACACAAGATTTATGGAATGGTTAAAAGTGCATGAAAATGGCCAATTTACTCACTCTGAGTTCTCAAAAAGGGTTTCTTCACCCCGGGAAGTTAATTAAATACCATTTGGAGGCATTTAATGTTCGAGCAAAAACGGCTGATTTTCGACAAAAG
This sequence comes from Lissotriton vulgaris, assembly GCF_964263255.1. Classification (NCBI taxonomy): domain Eukaryota; kingdom Metazoa; phylum Chordata; class Amphibia; order Caudata; family Salamandridae; genus Lissotriton; species Lissotriton vulgaris. The sequence continues at coordinate 140,796 of NW_028247460.1, read as the reverse complement.
AGATAACACCCCCCATTACGTCATGCTTCAGAAATGTGGAAAATGGTCCGTTTTCAAATGTTTTATTTTTGAACGTCAGTTCACATTTGTAGGTGGATCATCAGTGTTAGAGCTAAAATTAGCATGTTTAAAGTGATTTTCATGCTTCCAGGGGCTCGGGAAGTTAATTAAATACCATTTGGAGGCATTTAATGTTCGAGCAAAAACGGCTGATTTTCGACAAAAGAGATAACACCCCCCCATTACGTCATGCTTCAGAAATGTGGAAAATGGTCCGTTTTCAAATGTTTTATTTTTGAACGTCAGTTCACATTTGTAGGTGGATCATCAGTGTTAGAGCTAAAATTAGCATGTTTAAAGTGATTTTCATGCTTCCAGGGGCCCAAAACACAAGATTTATGGAATGGTTAAAAGTGCATGAAAATGGCCAATTTACTCACTCTGAGTTCTCAAAAAGGGTTTCTTCACCCCGGGAAGTTAATTAAATACCATTTGGAGGCATTTAATGTTCGAGCAAAAACGGCTGATTTTCGACAAAAGAGATAACACCCCCCCATTACGTCATGCTTCAGAAATGTGGAAAATGGTCCGTTTTCAAATGTTTTATTTTTGAACGTCAGTTCACATTTGTAGGTGGATCATCAGTGTTAGAGCTAAAATTAGCATGTTTAAAGTGATTTTCATGCTTCCAGGGGCTCGGGAAGTTAATTAAATACCATTTGGAGGCATTTAATGTTCGAGCAAAAACGGCTGATTTTCGACAAAAGAGATAACACCCCCCCATTACGTCATGCTTCAGAAATGTGGAAAATGGTCCGTTTTCAAATGTTTTATTTTTGAACGTCAGTTCACATTTGTAGGTGGATCATCAGTGTTAGAGCTAAAATTAGCATGTTTAAAGTGATTTTCATGCTTCCAGGGGCTCGGGAAGTCAATTAAATACCATTTGGAGGCATTTAATGTTAGAGCAAAAACGGCTGATTTTCGACAAAAGAGATAACACCCCCCCATTACGTCATGCTTCAGAAATGTGGAAAATGGTCCGTTTTCAAATGTTTTATTTTTGAACGTCAGTTCACATTTGTAGGTGGATCATCAGTGTTAGAGCTAAAATTAGCATGTTTAAAGTGATTTTCATGCTTCCAGGGGCTCGGGAAGTTAATTAAATACCATTTGGAGGCATTTAATGTTCGAGCAAAAACGGCTGATTTTCGACAAAAGAGATAACACCCCCCCATTACGTCATGCTTCAGAAATGTGGAAAATGGTCCGTTTTCAAATGTTTTATTTTTGAACGTCAGTTCACATTTGTAGGTGGATCATCAGTGTTAGAGCTAAAATTAGCATGTTTAAAGTGATTTTCATGCTTTCAGGGGCTCGGGAAGTTAATTAAATACCATTTGGAGGCATTTAATGTTCGAGCAAAAACGGCTGATTTTCGACAAAAGAGATAACACCCCCCTATTACGTCATGCTTCAGAAATGTGGAAAATGGTCCGTTTTCAAATGTTTTATTTTTGAACGTCTGTTCACATTTGTAGGTGGATCATCAGTGTTAGAGCTAAAATTAGCATGTTTAAAGTGATTTTCATGCTTCCAGGGGCCCAAAACACAAGATTTATGGAATGGTTAAAAGTGCATGAAAATGGCCAATTTACTCACTCTGAGTTCTCAAAAAGGGTTTCTTCACCCCGGGAAGTTAATTAAATACCATTTGGAGGCATTTAATGTTCGAGCAAAAACGGCTGATTTTCGACAAAAGAGATAACACCCCCCCATTACGTCATGCTTAAGAAATGTGGAAAATGGTCCGTTTTCAAATGTTTTATTTTTGAACGTCAGTTCACATTTGTAGGTGGATCATCAGTGTTAGAGCTAAAATTAGCATGTTTAAAGTGATTTTCATGCTTCCAGGGGCTCGGGAAGTTAATTAAATACCATTTGGAGGCATTTAATGTTCGAGCAAAAACGGCTGATTTTCGACAAAAGAGATAACACCCCCCCATTACGTCATGCTTCAGAAATGTGGAAAATGGTCCGTTTTCAAATGTTTTATTTTTGAACGTCAGTTCACATTTGTAGGTGGATCATCAGTGTTAGAGCTAAAATTAGCATGTTTAAAGTGATTTTCATGCTTCCACGGGCTCGGGAAGTTAATTAAATACCATTTGGAGGCATTTAATGTTCGAGCAAAAACGGCTGATTTTCGACAAAAGAGATAACACCCCCCCATTACGTCATGCTTCAGAAATGTGGAAAATGGTCCGTTTTCAAATGTTTTATTTTTGAACGTCAGTTCACATTTGTAGGTGGATCATCAGTGTTAGAGCTAAAATTAGCATGTTTAAAGTGATTTTCATGCTTCCAGGGGCCCAAAACACAAGATTTATGGAATGGTTAAAAGTGCATGAAAATGGCCAATTTACTCACTCTGAGTTCTCAAAAAGGGTTTCTTCACCCCGGGAAGTTAATTAAATACCATTTGGAGGCATTTAATGTTCGAGCAAAAACGGCTGATTTTCGACAAAAGAGATAACACCCCCCCATTACGTCATGCTTCAGAAATGTGGAAAATGGTCCGTTTTCAAATGTTTTATTTTTGAACGTCAGTTCACATTTGTAGGTGGATCATCAGTGTTAGAGCTAAAATTAGCATGTTTAAAGTGATTTTCATGCTTCCAGGGGCTCGGGAAGTTAATTAAATACCATTTGGAGGCATTTAATGTTCGAGCAAAAACGGCTGATTTTCGACAAAAGAGATAACACCCCCCCATTACGTCATGCTTCAGAAATGTGGAAAATGGTCCGTTTTCAAATGTTTTATTTTTGAACGTCAGTTCACATTTGTAGGTGGATCATCAGTGTTAGAGCTAAAATTAGCATGTTTAAAGTGATTTTCATGCTTCCAGGGGCCCAAAACACAAGATTTATGGAATGGTTAAAAGTGCATGAAAATGGCCAATTTACTCACTCTGAGTTCTCAAAAAGGGTTTCTTCACCCCGGGAAGTTAATTAAATACCATTTGGAGGCATTTAATGTTAGAGCAAAAACGGCTGATTTTCGACAAAAGAGATAACACCCCCCCATTACGTCATGCTTCAGAAATGTGGAAAATGGTCCGTTTTCAAATGTTTTATTTTTGAACGTGAGTTCACATTTGTAGGTGGATCATCAGTGTTAGAGCTAAAATTAGCATGTTTAAAGTGATTTTCATGCTTCCAGGGGCCCAAAACACAAGATTTATGGAATGGTTAAAAGTGCATGAAAATGGCCAATTTACTCACTCTGAGTTCTCAAAAAGGGTTTCTTCACCCCGGGAAGTTAATTAAATACCATTTGGAGGCATTTAATGTTCGAGCAAAAACGGCTGATTTTCGACAAAAGAGATAACACCCCCCCATTACGTCATGCTTCAGAAATGTGGAAAATGGTCCGTTTTCAAATGTTTTATTTTTGAACGTCAGTTCACATTTGTAGGTGGATCATCAGTGTTAGAGCTAAAATTAGCATGTTTAAAGTGATTTTCATGCTTCCAGGGGCTCGGGAAGTTAATTAAATACCATTTGGAGGCATTTAATGTTCGAGCAAAAACGGCTGATTTTCGACAAAAGAGATAACACCCCCCCATTACGTCATGCTTCAGAAATGTGGAAAATGGTCCGTTTTCAAATGTTTTATTTTTGAACGTCAGTTCACATTTGTAGGTGGATCATCAGTGTTAGAGCTAAAATTAGCATGTTTAAAGTGATTTTCATGCTTCCAGGGGCTCGGGAAGTTAATTAAATACCATTTGGAGGCATTTAATGTTCGAGCAAAAACGGCTGATTTTCGACAAAAGAGATAACACCCCCCCATTACGTCATGCTTCAGAAATGTGGAAAATGGTCCGTTTTCAAATGTTTTATTTTTGAACGTCAGTTCACATTTGTAGGTGGATCATCAGTGTTAGAGCTAAAATTAGCATGTTTAAAGTGATTTTCATGCTTCCAGGGGCTCGGGAAGTTAATTAAATACCATTTGGAGGCATTTAATGTTCGAGCAAAAACGGCTGATTTTCGACAAAAGAGATAACACCCCCCCATTACGTCATGCTTCAGAAATGTGGAAAATGGTCCGTTTTCAAATGTTTTATTTTTGAACGTCAGTTCACATTTGTAGGTGGATCATCAGTGTTAGAGCTAAAATTAGCATGTTTAAAGTGATTTTCATGCTTCCAGGGGCCCAAAACACAAGATTTATGGAATGGTTAAAAGTGCATGAAAATGGCCAATTTACTCACTCTGTGTTCTCAAAAAGGGTTTCTTCACCCCGGGAAGTTAATTAAATACCATTTGGAGGCATTTAATGTTCGAGCAAAAACGGCTGATTTTCGACAAAAGAGATAACACCCCCCCATTACGTCATGCTTCAGAAATGTGGAAAATGGTCCGTTTTCAAATGTTTTATTTTTGAACGTCAGTTCACATTTGTAGGTGGATCATCAGTGTTAGAGCTAAAATTAGCATGTTAAAAGTGATTTTCATGCTTCCAGGGGCTCGGGAAGTTAATTAAATACCATTTGGAGGCATTTAATGTTCGAGCAAAAATGGCTGATTTTCGACAAAAGAGATAACACCCCCCCATTACGTCATGCTTCAGAAATGTGGAAAATGGTCCGTTTTCAAATGTTTTATTTTTGAACGTCAGTTCACATTTGTAGGTGGATCATCAGTGTTAGAGCTAAAATTAGCATGTTTAAAGTGATTTTCATGCTTCCAGGGGCTCGGGAAGTTAATTAAATACCATTTGGAGGCATTTAATGTTCGAGCAAAAACGGCTGATTTTCGACAAAAGAGATAACACCCCCCCATTACGTCATGCTTCAGAAATGTGGAAAATGGTCCGTTTTCAAATGTTTTATTTTTGAACGTCAGTTCACATTTGTAGGTGGATCATCAGTGTTAGAGCTAAAATTAGCATGTTTAAAGTGATTTTCATGCTTCCAGGGGCTCGGGAAGTTAATTAAATACCATTTGGAGGCATTTAATGTTCGAGCAAAAACGGCTGATTTTCGACAAAAGAGATAACACCCCCCCATTACGTCATGCTTCAGAAATGTGGAAAATGGTCCGTTTTCAAATGTTTTATTTTTGAACGTCAGTTCACATTTGTAGGTGGATCATCAGTGTTAGAGCTAAAATTAGCATGTTTAAAGTGATTTTCATGCTTCCAGGGGCTCGGGAAGTTAATTAAATACCATTTGGAGGCATTTAATGTTCGAGCAAAAACGGCTGATTTTCGACAAAAGAGATAACACCCCCCCATTACGTCATGCTTCAGAAATGTGGAAAATGGTCCGTTTTCAAATGTTTTATTTTTGAACGTCAGTTCACATTTGTAGGTGGATCATCAGTGTTAGAGCTAAAATTAGCATGTTTAAAGTGATTTTCATGCTTCCAGGGGCTCGGGAAGTTAATTAAATACCATTTGGAGGCATTTAATGTTCGAGCAAAAACGGCTGATTTTCGACAAAAGAGATAACACCCCCCCATTACGTCATGCTTCAGAAATGTGGAAAATGGTCCGTTTTCAAATGTTTTATTTTTGAACGTCAGTTCACATTTGTAGGTGGATCATCAGTGTTAGAGCTAAAATTAGCATGTTTAAAGTGATTTTCATGCTTCCAGGGGCTCGGGAAGTTAATTAAATACCATTTGGAGGCATTTAATGTTCGAGCAAAAACGGCTGATTTTCGACAAAAGAGATAACACCCCCCCATTACGTCATGCTTCAGAAATGTGGAAAATGGTCCGTTTTCAAATGTTTTATTTTTGAACGTCAGTTCACATTTGTAGGTGGATCATCAGTGTTAGAGCTAAAATTAGCATGTTTAAAGTGATTTTCATGCTTCCAGGGGCCCAAAACACAAGATTTATGGAATGGTTAAAAGTGCATGAAAATGGCCAATTTACTCACTCTGAGTTCTCAAAAAGGGTTTCTTCACCCCGGGAAGTTAATTAAATACCATTTGGAGGCATTTAATGTTCGAGCAAAAACGGCTGATTTTCGACAAAAGAGATAACACCCCCCCATTACGTCATGCTTCAGAAATGTGGAAAATGGTCCGTTTTCAAATGTTTTATTTTTGAACGTCAGTTCACATTTGTAGGTGGATCATCAGTGTTAGAGCTAAAATTAGCATGTTAAAAGTGATTTTCATGCTTCCAGGGGCTCGGGAAGTTAATTAAATACCATTTGGAGGCATTTAATGTTCGAGCAAAAATGGCTGATTTTCGACAAAAGAGATAACACCCCCCCATTACGTCATGCTTCAGAAATGTGGAAAATGGTCCGTTTTCAAATGTTTTATTTTTGAACGTCAGTTCACATTTGTAGGTGGATCATCAGTGTTAGAGCTAAAATTAGCATGTTTAAAGTGATTTTCATGCTTCCAGGGGCTCGGGAAGTTAATTAAATACCATTTGGAGGCATTTAATGTTCGAGCAAAAACGGCTGATTTTCGACAAAAGAGATAACACCCCCCCATTACGTCATGCTTCAGAAATGTGGAAAATGGTCCGTTTTCAAATGTTTTATTTTTGAACGTCAGTTCACATTTGTAGGTGGATCATCAGTGTTAGAGCTAAAATTAGCATGTTTAAAGTGATTTTCATGCTTCCAGGGGCTCGGGAAGTTAATTAAATACCATTTGGAGGCATTTAATGTTCGAGCAAAAACGGCTGATTTTCGACAAAAGAGATAACACCCCCCTATTACGTCATGCTTCAGAAATGTGGAAAATGGTCCGTTTTCAAATGTTTTATTTTTGAACGTCTGTTCACATTTGTAGGTGGATCATCAGTGTTAGAGCTAAAATTAGCATGTTTAAAGTGATTTTCATGCTTCCAGGGGCCCAAAACACAAGATTTATGGAATGGTTAAAAGTGCATGAAAATGGCCAATTTACTCACTCTGAGTTCTCAAAAAGGGTTTCTTCACCCCGGGAAGTTAATTAAATACCATTTGGAGGCATTTAATGTTCGAGCAAAAACGGCTGATTTTCGACAAAAGAGATAACACCCCCCCATTACGTCATGCTTAAGAAATGTGGAAAATGGTCCGTTTTCAAATGTTTTATTTTTGAACGTCAGTTCACATTTGTAGGTGGATCATCAGTGTTAGAGCTAAAATTAGCATGTTTAAAGTGATTTTCATGCTTCCAGGGGCTCGGGAAGTTAATTAAATACCATTTGGAGGCATTTAATGTTCGAGCAAAAACGGCTGATTTTCGACAAAAGAGATAACACCCCCCCATTACGTCATGCTTCAGAAATGTGGAAAATGGTCCGTTTTCAAATGTTTTATTTTTGAACGTCAGTTCACATTTGTAGGTGGATCATCAGTGTTAGAGCTAAAATTAGCATGTTTAAAGTGATTTTCATGCTTCCAGGGGCTCGGGAAGTTAATTAAATACCATTTGGAGGCATTTAATGTTCGAGCAAAAACGGCTGATTTTCGACAAAAGAGATAACACCCCCCCATTACGTCATGCTTCAGAAATGTGGAAAATGGTCCGTTTTCAAATGTTTTATTTTTGAACGTCAGTTCACATTTGTAGGTGGATCATCAGTGTTAGAGCTAAAATTAGCATGTTTAAAGTGATTTTCATGCTTCCAGGGGCCCAAAACACAAGATTTATGGAATGGTTAAAAGTGCATGAAAATGGCCAATTTACTCACTCTGAGTTCTCAAAAAGGGTTTCTTCACCCCGGGAAGTTAATTAAATACCATTTGGAGGCATTTAATGTTCGAGCAAAAACGGCTGATTTTCGACAAAAGAGATAACACCCCCCATTACGTCATGCTTCAGAAATGTGGAAAATGGTCCGTTTTCAAATGTTTTATTTTTGAACGTCAGTTCACATTTGTAGGTGGATCATCAGTGTTAGAGCTAAAATTAGCATGTTTAAAGTGATTTTCATGCTTCCAGGGGCTCGGGAAGTTAATTAAATACCATTTGGAGGCATTTAATGTTCGAGCAAAAACGGCTGATTTTCGACAAAAGAGATAACACCCCCCCATTACGTCATGCTTCAGAAATGTGGAAAATGGTCCGTTTTCAAATGTTTTATTTTTGAACGTCAGTTCACATTTGTAGGTGGATCATCAGTGTTAGAGCTAAAATTAGCATGTTTAAAGTGATTTTCATGCTTCCAGGGGCCCAAAACACAAGATTTATGGAATGGTTAAAAGTGCATGAAAATGGCCAATTTACTCACTCTGAGTTCTCAAAAAGGGTTTCTTCACCCCGGGAAGTTAATTAAATACCATTTGGAGGCATTTAATGTTAGAGCAAAAACGGCTGATTTTCGACAAAAGAGATAACACCCCCCCATTACGTCATGCTTCAGAAATGTGGAAAATGGTCCGTTTTCAAATGTTTTATTTTTGAACGTCAGTTCACATTTGTAGGTGGATCATCAGTGTTAGAGCTAAAATTAGCATGTTTAAAGTGATTTTCATGCTTCCAGGGGCTCGGGAAGTTAATTAAATACCATTTGGAGGCATTTAATGTTCGAGCAAAAACGGCTGATTTTCGACAAAAGAGATAACACCCCCCCATTACGTCATGCTTCAGAAATGTGGAAAATGGTCCGTTTTCAAATGTTTTATTTTTGAACGTCAGTTCACATTTGTAGGTGGATCATCAGTGTTAGAGCTAAAATTAGCATGTTTAAAGTGATTTTCATGCTTCCAGGGGCTCGGGAAGTTAATTAAATACCATTTGGAGGCATTTAATGTTCGAGCAAAAACGGCTGATTTTCGACAAAAGAGATAACACCCCCCCATTACGTCATGCTTCAGAAATGTGGAAAATGGTCCGTTTTCAAATGTTTTATTTTTGAACGTCAGTTCACATTTGTAGGTGGATCATCAGTGTTAGAGCTAAAATTAGCATGTTTAAAGTGATTTTCATGCTTCCAGGGGCTCGGGAAGTTAATTAAATACCATTTGGAGGCATTTAATGTTCGAGCAAAAACGGCTGATTTTCGACAAAAGAGATAACACCCCCCCATTACGTCATGCTTCAGAAATGTGGAAAATGGTCCGTTTTCAAATGTTTTATTTTTGAACGTCAGTTCACATTTGTAGGTGGATCATCAGTGTTAGAGCTAAAATTAGCATGTTTAAAGTGATTTTCATGCTTCCAGGGGCCCAAAACACAAGATTTATGGAATGGTTAAAAGTGCATGAAAATGGCCAATTTACTCACTCTGAGTTCTCAAAAAGGGTTTCTTCACCCCGGGAAGTTAATTAAATACCATTTGGAGGCATTTAATGTTCGAGCAAAAACGGCTGATTTTCGACAAAAGAGATAACACCCCCCCATTACGTCATGCTTCAGAAATGTGGAAAATGGTCCGTTTTCAAATGTTTTATTTTTGAACGTCAGTTCACATTTGTAGGTGGATCATCAGTGTTAGAGCTAAAATTAGCATGTTAAAAGTGATTTTCATGCTTCCAGGGGCTCGGGAAGTTAATTAAATACCATTTGGAGGCATTTAATGTTCGAGCAAAAATGGCTGATTTTCGACAAAAGAGATAACACCCCCCCATTACGTCATGCTTCAGAAATGTGGAAAATGGTCCGTTTTCAAATGTTTTATTTTTGAACGTCAGTTCACATTTGTAGGTGGATCATCAGTGTTAGAGCTAAAATTAGCATGTTTAAAGTGATTTTCATGCTTCCAGGGGCTCGGGAAGTTAATTAAATACCATTTGGAGGCATTTAATGTTCGAGCAAAAACGGCTGATTTTCGACAAAAGAGATAACACCCCCCCATTACGTCATGCTTCAGAAATGTGGAAAATGGTCCGTTTTCAAATGTTTTATTTTTGAACGTCAGTTCACATTTGTAGGTGGATCATCAGTGTTAGAGCTAAAATTAGCATGTTTAAAGTGATTTTCATGCTTCCAGGGGCTCGGGAAGTTAATTAAATACCATTTGGAGGCATTTAATGTTCGAGCAAAAACGGCTGATTTTCGACAAAAGAGATAACACCCCCCCATTACGTCATGCTTCAGAAATGTGGAAAATGGTCCGTTTTCAAATGTTTTATTTTTGAACGTCAGTTCACATTTGTAGGTGGATCATCAGTGTTAGAGCTAAAATTAGCATGTTTAAAGTGATTTTCATGCTTCCAGGGGCCCAAAACACAAGATTTATGGAATGGTTAAAAGTGCATGAAAATGGCCAATTTACTCACTCTGAGTTCTCAAAAAGGGTTTCTTCACCCCGGGAAGTTAATTAAATACCATTTGGAGGCATTTAATGTTCGAGCAAAAACGGCTGATTTTCGACAAAAGAGATAACACCCCCCCATTACGTCATGCTTCAGAAATGTAGAAAATGGTCTGTTTTCAAATGTTTTATTTTTGAACGTCAGTTCACATTTGTAGGTGGATCATCAGTGTTAGAGCTAAAATTAGCATGTTTAAAGTGATTTTCATGCTTCCAGGGGCTCGGGAAGTTAATTAAATACCATTTGGAGGCATTTAATGTTCGAGCAAAAACGGCTGATTTTCGACAAAAGAGATAACACCCCCCCATTACGTCATGCTTCAGAAATGTGGAAAATGGTCCGTTTTCAAATGTTTTATTTTTGAACGTCAGTTCACATTTGTAGGTGGATCATCAGTGTTAGAGCTAAAATTAGCATGTTTAAAGTGATTTTCATGCTTCCAGGGGCTCGGGAAGTCAATTAAATACCATTTGGAGGCATTTAATGTTAGAGCAAAAACGGCTGATTTTCGACAAAAGAGATAACACCCCCCCATTACGTCATGCTTCAGAAATGTGGAAAATGGTCCGTTTTCAAATGTTTTATTTTTGAACGTCAGTTCACATTTGTAGGTGGATCATCAGTGTTAGAGCTAAAATTAGCATGTTTAAAGTGATTTTCATGCTTCCAGGGGCTCGGGAAGTTAATTAAATACCATTTGGAGGCATTTAATGTTCGAGCAAAAACGGCTGATTTTCGACAAAAGAGATAACACCCCCCCATTACGTCATGCTTCAGAAATGTGGAAAATGGTCCGTTTTCAAATGTTTTATTTTTGAACGTCAGTTCACATTTGTAGGTGGATCATCAGTGTTAGAGCTAAAATTAGCATGTTTAAAGTGATTTTCATGCTTCCAGGGGCTCGGGAAGTTAATTAAATACCATTTGGAGGCATTTAATGTTCGAGCAAAAACGGCTGATTTTCGACAAAAGAGATAACACCCCCCTATTACGTCATGCTTCAGAAATGTGGAAAATGGTCCGTTTTCAAATGTTTTATTTTTGAACGTCTGTTCACATTTGTAGGTGGATCATCAGTGTTAGAGCTAAAATTAGCATGTTTAAAGTGATTTTCATGCTTCCAGGGGCCCAAAACACAAGATTTATGGAATGGTTAAAAGTGCATGAAAATGGCCAATTTACTCACTCTGAGTTCTCAAAAAGGGTTTCTTCACCCCGGGAAGTTAATTAAATACCATTTGGAGGCATTTAATGTTCGAGCAAAAACGGCTGATTTTCGACAAAAGAGATAACACCCCCCCATTACGTCATGCTTCAGAAATGTGGAAAATGGTCCGTTTTCAAATGTTTTATTTTTGAACGTCAGTTCACATTTGTAGGTGGATCATCAGTGTTAGAGCTAAAATTAGCATGTTAAAAGTGATTTTCATGCTTCCAGGGGCTCGGGAAGTTAATTAAATACCATTTGGAGGCATTTAATGTTCGAGCAAAAATGGCTGATTTTCGACAAAAGAGATAACACCCCCCCATTACATCATGCTTCAGAAATGTGGAAAATGGTCCGTTTTCAAATGTTTTATTTTTGAACGTCAGTTCACATTTGTAGGTGGATCATCAGTGTTAGAGCTAAAATTAGCATGTTTAAAGTGATTTTCATGCTTCCAGGGGCTCGGGAAGTTAATTAAATACCATTTGGAGGCATTTAATGTTCGAGCAAAAACGGCTGATTTTCGACAAAAGAGATAACACCCCCCCATTACGTCATGCTTCAGAAATGTGGAAAATGGTCCGTTTTCAAATGTTTTATTTTTGAACGTCAGTTCACATTTGTAGGTGGATCATCAGTGTTAGAGCTAAAATTAGCATGTTTAAAGTGATTTTCATGCTTCCAGGGGCTCGGGAAGTTAATTAAATACCATTTGGAGGCATTTAATGTTCGAGCAAAAACGGCTGATTTTCGACAAAAGAGATAACACCCCCCCATTACGTCATGCTTCAGAAATGTGGAAAATGGTCCGTTTTCAAATGTTTTATTTTTGAACGTCAGTTCACATTTGTAGGTGGATCATCAGTGTTAGAGCTAAAATTAGCATGTTTAAAGTGATTTTCATGCTTCTTGGGGCCCAAAACACAAGATTTATGGAATGGTTAAAAGTGCATGAAAATGGCCAATTTACTCACTCTGAGTTCTCAAAAAGGGTTTCTTCACCCCGGGAAGTTAATTAAATACCATTTGGAGGCATTTAATGTTCGAGCAAAAACGGCTGATTTTCGACAAAAGAGATAACACCCCCCATTACGTCATGCTTCAGAAATGTGGAAAATGGTCCGTTTTCAAATGTTTTATTTTTGAACGTCAGTTCACATTTGTAGGTGGATCATCAGTGTTAGAGCTAAAATTAGCATGTTTAAAGTGATTTTCATGCTTCCAGGGGCTCGGGAAGTTAATTAAATACCATTTGGAGGCATTTAATGTTCGAGCAAAAACGGCTGATTTTCGACAAAAGAGATAACACCCCCCCATTACGTCATGCTTCAGAAATGTGGAAAATGGTCCGTTTTCAAATGTTTTATTTTTGAACGTCAGTTCACATTTGTAGGTGGATCATCAGTGTTAGAGCTAAAATTAGCATGTTTAAAGTGATTTTCATGCTTCCAGGGGCCCAAAACACAAGATTTATGGAATGGTTAAAAGTGCATGAAAATGGCCAATTTACTCACTCTGAGTTCTCAAAAAGGGTTTCTTCACCCCGGGAAGTTAATTAAATACCATTTGGAGGCATTTAATGTTCGAGCAAAAACGGCTGATTTTCGACAAAAGAGATAACACCCCCCCATTACGTCATGCTTCAGAAATGTGGAAAATGGTCCGTTTTCAAATGTTTTATTTTTGAACGTCAGTTCACATTTGTAGGTGGATCATCAGTGTTAGAGCTAAAATTAGCATGTTTAAAGTGATTTTCATGCTTCCAGGGGCTCGGGAAGTTAATTAAATACCATTTGGAGGCATTTAATGTTCGAGCAAAAACGGCTGATTTTCGACAAAAGAGATAACACCCCCCCATTACGTCATGCTTCAGAAATGTGGAAAATGGCCCGTTTTCAAATGTTTTATTTTTGAACGTCAGTTCACATTTGTAGGTGGATCATCAGTGTTAGAGCTAAAATTAGCATGTTTAAAGTGATTTTCATGCTTCCAGGGGCTCGGGAAGTCAATTAAATACCATTTGGAGGCATTTAATGTTAGAGCAAAAACGGCTGATTTTCGACAAAAGAGATAACACCCCCCCATTACGTCATGCTTCAGAAATGTGGAAAATGGTCCGTTTTCAAATGTTTTATTTTTGAACGTCAGTTCACATTTGTAGGTGGATCATCAGTGTTAGAGCTAAAATTAGCATGTTTAAAGTGATTTTCATGCTTCCAGGGGCTCGGGAAGTTAATTAAATACCATTTGGAGGCATTTAATGTTCGAGCAAAAACGGCTGATTTTCGACAAAAGAGATAACACACCCCCATTACGTCATGCTTCAGAAATGTGGAAAATGGTCCGTTTTCAAATGTTTTATTTTTGAACGTCAGTTCACATTTGTAGGTGGATCATCAGTGTTAGAGCTAAAATTAGCATGTTTAAAGTGATTTTCATGCTTCCAGGGGCTCGGGAAGTTAATTAAATACCATTTGGAGGCATTTAATGTTCGAGCAAAAACGGCTGATTTTCGACAAAAGAGATAACACCCCCCTATTACGTCATGCTTCAGAAATGTGGAAAATGGTCCGTTTTCAAATGTTTTATTTTTGAACGTCTGTTCACATTTGTAGGTGGATCATCAGTGTTAGAGCTAAAATTAGCATGTTTAAAGTGATTTTCATGCTTCCAGGGGCCCAAAACACAAGATTTATGGAATGGTTAAAAGTGCATGAAAATGGCCAATTTACTCACTCTGAGTTCTCAAAAAGGGTTTCTTCACCCCGGGAAGTTAATTAAATACCATTTGGAGGCATTTAATGTTCGAGCAAAAACGGCTGATTTTCGACAAAAGAGATAACACCCCCCCATTACGTCATGCTTAAGAAATGTGGAAAATGGTCCGTTTTCAAATGTTTTATTTTTGAACGTCAGTTCACATTTGTAGGTGGATCATCAGTGTTAGAGCTAAAATTAGCATGTTTAAAGTGATTTTCATGCTTCCAGGGGGTCGGGAAGTTAATTAAATACCATTTGGAGGCATTTAATGTTCGAGCAAAAACGGCTGATTTTCGACAAAAGAGATAACACCCCCCCATTACGTCATGCTTCAGAAATGTGGAAAATGGTCCGTTTTCAAATGTTTTATTTTTGAACGTCAGTTCACATTTGTAGGTGGATCATCAGTGTTAGAGCTAAAATTAGCATGTTTAAAGTGATTTTCATGCTTCCACGGGCTCGGGAAGTTAATTAAATACCATTTGGAGGCATTTAATGTTCGAGCAAAAACGGCTGATTTTCGACAAAAGAGATAACACCCCCCCATTACGTCATGCTTCAGAAATGTGGAAAATGGTCCGTTTTCAAATGTTTTATTTTTGAACGTCAGTTCACATTTGTAGGTGGATCATCAGTGTTAGAGCTAAAATTAGCATGTTTAAAGTGATTTTCATGCTTCCAGGGGCCCAAAACACAAGATTTATGGAATGGTTAAAAGTGCATGAAAATGGCCAATTTACTCACTCTGAGTTCTCAAAAAGGGTTTCTTCACCCCGGGAAGTTAATTAAATACCATTTGGAGGCATTTAATGTTCGAGCAAAAACGGCTGATTTTCGACAAAAGAGATAACACCCCCCCATTACGTCATGCTTCAGAAATGTGGAAAATGGTCCGTTTTCAAATGTTTTATTTTTGAACGTCAGTTCACATTTGTAGGTGGATCATCAGTGTTAGAGCTAAAATTAGCATGTTTAAAGTGATTTTCATGCTTCCAGGGGCCCAAAACACAAGATTTATGGAATGGTTAAAAGTGCATGAAAATGGCCAATTTACTCACTCTGAGTTCTCAAAAAGGGTTTCTTCACCCCGGGAAGTTAATTAAATACCATTTGGAGGCATTTAATGTTAGAGCAAAAACGGCTGATTTTCGACAAAAGAGATAACACCCCCCCATTACGTCATGCTTCAGAAATGTGGAAAATGGTCCGTTTTCAAATGTTTTATTTTTGAACGTCAGTTCACATTTGTAGGTGGATCATCAGTGTTAGAGCTAAAATTAGCATGTTTAAAGTGATTTTCATGCTTCCAGGGGCTCGGGAAGTTAATTAAATACCATTTGGAGGCATTTAATGTTCGAGCAAAAACGGCTGATTTTCGACAAAAGAGATAACACCCCCCCATTACGTCATGCTTCAGAAATGTGGAAAATGGTCCGTTTTCAAATGTTTTATTTTTGAACGTCAGTTCACATTTGTAGGTGGATCATCAGTGTTAGAGCTAAAATTAGCATGTTTAAAGTGATTTTCATGCTTCCAGGGGCTCGGGAAGTTAATTAAATACCATTTGGAGGCATTTAATGTTCGAGCAAAAACGGCTGATTTTCGACAAAAGAGATAACACCCCCCCATTACGTCATGCTTCAGAAATGTGGAAAATGGTCCGTTTTCAAATGTTTTATTTTTGAACGTCAGTTCACATTTGTAGGTGGATCATCAGTGTTAGAGCTAAAATTAGCATGTTTAAAGTGATTTTCATGCTTCCAGGGGCCCAAAACACAAGATTTATGGAATGGTTAAAAGTGCATGAAAATGGCCAATTTACTCACTCTGAGTTCTCAAAAAGGGTTTCTTCACCCCGGGAAGTTAATTAAATACCATTTGGAGGCATTTAATGTTCGAGCAAAAACGGCTGATTTTCGACAAAAGAGATAACACCCCCCCATTACGTCATGCTTCAGAAATGTGGAAAATGGTCCGTTTTCAAATGTTTTATTTTTGAACGTCAGTTCACATTTGTAGGTGGATCATCAGTGTTAGAGCTAAAATTAGCATGTTAAAAGTGATTTTCATGCTTCCAGGGGCTCGGGAAGTTAATTAAATACCATTTGGAGGCATTTAATGTTCGAGCAAAAATGGCTGATTTTCGACAAAAGAGATAACACCCCCCCATTACGTCATGCTTCAGAAATGTGGAAAATGGTCCGTTTTCAAATGTTTTATTTTTGAACGTCAGTTCACATTTGTAGGTGGATCATCAGTGTTAGAGCTAAAATTAGCATGTTTAAAGTGATTTTCATGCTTCCAGGGGCTCGGGAAGTTAATTAAATACCATTTGGAGGCATTTAATGTTCGAGCAAAAACGGCTGATTTTCGACAAAAGAGATAACACCCCCCCATTACGTCATGCTTCAGAAATGTGGAAAATGGTCCGTTTTCAAATGTTTTATTTTTGAACGTCAGTTCACATTTGTAGGTGGATCATCAGTGTTAGAGCTAAAATTAGCATGTTTAAAGTGATTTTCATGCTTCCACGGGCTCGGGAAGTTAATTAAATACCATTTGGAGGCATTTAATGTTCGAGCAAAAACGGCTGATTTTCGACAAAAGAGATAACACCCCCCCATTACGTCATGCTTCAGAAATGTGGAAAATGGTCCGTTTTCAAATGTTTTATTTTTGAACGTCAGTTCACATTTGTAGGTGGATCATCAGTGTTAGAGCTAAAATTAGCATGTTTAAAGTGATTTTCATGCTTCCAGGGGTACAAAACACAAGATTTATGGAATGGTTAAAAGTGCATGAAAATGGCCAATTTACTCACTCTGAGTTCTCAAAAAGGGTTTCTTCACCCCGGGAAGTTAATTAAATACCATTTGGAGGCATTTAATGTTCGAGCAAAAACGGCTGATTTTCGACAAAAGAGATAACACCCCCCCATTACGTCATGCTTCAGAAATGTGGAAAATGGTCCGTTTTCAAATGTTTTATTTTTGAACGTCAGTTCACATTTGTAGGTGGATCATCAGTGTTAGAGCTAAAATTAGCATGTTTAAAGTGATTTTCATGCTTCCAGGGGCTCGGGAAGTTAATTAAATACCATTTGGAGGCATTTAATGTTCGAGCAAAAACGGCTGATTTTCGACAAAAGAGATAACACCCCCCCATTACGTCATGCTTCAGAAATGTGGAAAATGGTCCGTTTTCAAATGTTTTATTTTTGAACGTCAGTTCACATTTGTAGGTGGATCATCAGTGTTAGAGCTAAAATTAGCATGTTTAAAGTGATTTTCATGCTTCCAGGGGCCCAAAACACAAGATTTATGGAATGGTTAAAAGTGCATGAAAATGGCCAATTTACTCACTCTGAGTTCTCAAAAAGGGTTTCTTCACCCCGGGAAGTTAATTAAATACCATTTGGAGGCATTTAATGTTAGAGCAAAAACGGCTGATTTTCGACAAAAGAGATAACACCCCCCCATTACGTCATGCTTCAGAAATGTGGAAAATGGTCCGTTTTCAAATGTTTTATTTTTGAACGTGAGTTCACATTTGTAGGTGGATCATCAGTGTTAGAGCTAAAATTAGCATGTTTAAAGTGATTTTCATGCTTCCAGGGGCCCAAAACACAAGATTTATGGAATGGTTAAAAGTGCATGAAAATGGCCAATTTACTCACTCTGAGTTCTTAAAAAGGGTTTCTTCACCCCGGGAAGTTAATTAAATACCATTTGGAGGCATTTAATGTTAGAGCAAAAACGGCTGATTTTCGACAAAAGAGATAACACCCCCCCATTACGTCATGCTTCAGAAATGTGGAAAATGGTCCGTTTTCAAATGTTTTATTTTTGAACGTCAGTTCACATTTGTAGGTGGATCATCAGTGTTAGAGCTAAAATTAGCATGTTTAAAGTGATTTTCATGCTTCCAGGGGCTCGGGAAGTTAATTAAATACCATTTGGAGGCATTTAATGTTCGAGCAAAAACGGCTGATTTTCGACAAAAGAGATAACACCCCCCCATTACGTCATGCTTCAGAAATGTGGAAAATGGTCCGTTTTCAAATGTTTTATTTTTGAACGTCAGTTCACATTTGTAGGTGGATCATCAGTGTTAGAGCTAAAATTAGCATGTTTAAAGTGATTTTCATGCTTCCAGGGGCTCGGGAAGTTAATTAAATACCATTTGGAGGCATTTAATGTTCGAGCAAAAACGGCTGATTTTCGACAAAAGAGATAACACCCCCCCATTACGTCATGCTTCAGAAATGTGGAAAATGGTCCGTTTTCAAATGTTTTATTTTTGAACGTCAGTTCACATTTGTAGGTGGATCATCAGTGTTAGAGCTAAAATTAGCATGTTTAAAGTGATTTTCATGCTTCCAGGGGCTCGGGAAGTTAATTAAATACCATTTGGAGGCATTTAATGTTCGAGCAAAAACGGCTGATTTTCGACAAAAGAGATAACACCCCCCCATTACGTCATGCTTCAGAAATGTGGAAAATGGTCCGTTTTCAAATGTTTTATTTTTGAACGTCAGTTCACATTTGTAGGTGGATCATCAGTGTTAGAGCTAAAATTAGCATGTTTAAAGTGATTTTCATGCTTCCAGGGGCCCAAAACACAAGATTTATGGAATGGTTAAAAGTGCATGAAAATGGCCAATTTACTCACTCTGAGTTCTCAAAAAGGGTTTCTTCACCCCGGGAAGTTAATTAAATACCATTTGGAGGCATTTAATGTTCGAGCAAAAACGGCTGATTTTCGACAAAAGAGATAACACCCCCCCATTACGTCATGCTTCAGAAATGTGGAAAATGGTCCGTTTTCAAATGTTTTATTTTTGAACGTCAGTTCACATTTGTAGGTGGATCATCAGTGTTAGAGCTAAAATTAGCATGTTAAAAGTGATTTTCATGCTTCCAGGGGCTCGGGAAGTTAATTAAATACCATTTGGAGGCATTTAATGTTCGAGCAAAAATGGCTGATTTTCGACAAAAGAGATAACACCCCCCCATTACGTCATGCTTCAGAAATGTGGAAAATGGTCCGTTTTCAAATGTTTTATTTTTGAACGTCAGTTCACATTTGTAGGTGGATCATCAGTGTTAGAGCTAAAATTAGCATGTTTAAAGTGATTTTCATGCTTCCAGGGGCTCGGGAAGTTAATTAAATACCATTTGGAGGCATTTAATGTTCGAGCAAAAACGGCTGATTTTCGACAAAAGAGATAACACCCCCCCATTACGTCATGCTTCAGAAATGTGGAAAATGGTCCGTTTTCAAATGTTTTATTTTTGAACGTCAGTTCACATTTGTAGGTGGATCATCAGTGTTAGAGCTAAAATTAGCATGTTTAAAGTGATTTTCATGCTTCCAGGGGCTCGGGAAGTTAATTAAATACCATTTGGAGGCATTTAATGTTCGAGCAAAAACGGCTGATTTTCGACAAAAGAGATAACACCCCCCCATTACGTCATGCTTCAGAAATGTGGAAAATGGTCCGTTTTCAAATGTTTTATTTTTGAACGTCAGTTCACATTTGTAGGTGGATCATCAGTGTTAGAGCTAAAATTAGCATGTTTAAAGTGATTTTCATGCTTCCAGGGGCTCGGGAAGTTAATTAAATACCATTTGGAGGCATTTAATGTTCGAGCAAAAACGGCTGATTTTCGACAAAAGAGATAACACCCCCCCATTACGTCATGCTTCAGAAATGTGGAAAATGGTCCGTTTTCAAATGTTTTATTTTTGAACGTCAGTTCACATTTGTAGGTGGATCATCAGTGTTAGAGCTAAAATTAGCATGTTTAAAGTGATTTTCATGCTTCCAGGGGCCCAAAACACAAGATTTATGGAATGGTTAAAAGTGCATGAAAATGGCCAATTTACTCACTCTGAGTTCTCAAAAAGGGTTTCTTCACCCCGGGAAGTTAATTAAATACCATTTGGAGGCATTTAATGTTCGAGCAAAAACGGCTGATTTTCGACAAAAGAGATAACACCCCCCCATTACGTCATGCTTCAGAAATGTAGAAAATGGTCTGTTTTCAAATGTTTTATTTTTGAACGTCAGTTCACATTTGTAGGTGGATCATCAGTGTTAGAGCTAAAATTAGCATGTTTAAAGTGATTTTCATGCTTCCAGGGGCTCGGGAAGTTAATTAAATACCATTTGGAGGCATTTAATGTTCGAGCAAAAACGGCTGATTTTCGACAAAAGAGATAACACCCCCCCATTACGTCATGCTTCAGAAATGTGGAAAATGGTCCGTTTTCAAATGTTTTATTTTTGAACGTCAGTTCACATTTGTAGGTGGATCATCAGTGTTAGAGCTAAAATTAGCATGTTTAAAGTGATTTTCATGCTTCCAGGGGCTCGGGAAGTCAATTAAATACCATTTGGAGGCATTTAATGTTAGAGCAAAAACGGCTGATTTTCGACAAAAGAGATAACACCCCCCCATTACGTCATGCTTCAGAAATGTGGAAAATGGTCCGTTTTCAAATGTTTTATTTTTGAACGTCAGTTCACATTTGTAGGTGGATCATCAGTGTTAGAGCTAAAATTAGCATGTTTAAAGTGATTTTCATGCTTCCAGGGGCTCGGGAAGTTAATTAAATACCATTTGGAGGCATTTAATGTTCGAGCAAAAACGGCTGATTTTCGACAAAAGAGATAACACCCCCCCATTACGTCATGCTTCAGAAATGTGGAAAATGGTCCGTTTTCAAATGTTTTATTTTTGAACGTCAGTTCACATTTGTAGGTGGATCATCAGTGTTAGAGCTAAAATTAGCATGTTTAAAGTGATTTTCATGCTTCCAGGGGCTCGGGAAGTTAATTAAATACCATTTGGAGGCATTTAATGTTCGAGCAAAAACGGCTGATTTTCGACAAAAGAGATAACACCCCCCTGTTACGTCATGCTTCAGAAATGTGGAAAATGGTCCGTTTTCAAATGTTTTATTTTTGAACGTCTGTTCACATTTGTAGGTGGATCATCAGTGTTAGAGCTAAAATTAGCATGTTTAAAGTGATTTTCATGCTTCCAGGGGCCCAAAACACAAGATTTATGGAATGGTTAAAAGTGCATGAAAATGGCCAATTTACTCACTCTGAGTTCTCAAAAAGGGTTTCTTCACCCCGGGAAGTTAATTAAATACCATTTGGAGGCATTTAATGTTCGAGCAAAAACGGCTGATTTTCGACAAAAGAGATAACACCCCCCCCATTACGTCATGCTTAAGAAATGTGGAAAATGGTCCGTTTTCAAATGTTTTATTTTTGAACGTCAGTTCACATTTGTAGGTGGATCATCAGTGTTAGAGCTAAAATTAGCATGTTTAAAGTGATTTTCATGCTTCCAGGGGCTCGGGAAGTTAATTAAATACCATTTGGAGGCATTTAATGTTCGAGCAAAAACGGCTGATTTTCGACAAAAGAGATAACACCCCCCCATTACGTCATGCTTCAGAAATGTGGAAAATGGTCCGTTTTCAAATGTTTTATTTTTGAACGTCAGTTCACATTTGTAGGTGGATCATCAGTGTTAGAGCTAAAATTAGCATGTTTAAAGTGATTTTCATGCTTCCAGGGGCTCGGGAAGTTAATTAAATACCATTTGGAGGCATTTAATGTTCGAGCAAAAACGGCTGATTTTCGACAAAAGAGATAACACCCCCCCATTACGTCATGCTTCAGAAATGTGGAAAATGGTCCGTTTTCAAATGTTTTATTTTTGAACGTCAGTTCACATTTGTAGGTGGATCATCAGTGTTAGAGCTAAAATTAGCATGTTTAAAGTGATTTTCATGCTTCTTGGGGCCCAAAACACAAGATTTATGGAATGGTTAAAAGTGCATGAAAATGGCCAATTTACTCACTCTGAGTTCTCAAAAAGGGTTTCTTCACCCCGGGAAGTTAATTAAATACCATTTGGAGGCATTTAATGTTCGAGCAAAAACGGCTGATTTTCGACAAAAGAGATAACACCCCCCATTACGTCATGCTTCAGAAATGTGGAAAATGGTCCGTTTTCAAATGTTTTATTTTTGAACGTCAGTTCACATTTGTAGGTGGATCATCAGTGTTAGAGCTAAAATTAGCATGTTTAAAGTGATTTTCATGCTTCCAGGGGCTCGGGAAGTTAATTAAATACCATTTGGAGGCATTTAATGTTCGAGCAAAAACGGCTGATTTTCGACAAAAGAGATAACACCCCCCCATTACGTCATGCTTCAGAAATGTGGAAAATGGTCCGTTTTCAAATGTTTTATTTTTGAACGTCAGTTCACATTTGTAGGTGGATCATCAGTGTTAGAGCTAAAATTAGCATGTTTAAAGTGATTTTCATGCTTCCAGGGGCCCAAAACACAAGATTTATGGAATGGTTAAAAGTGCATGAAAATGGCCAATTTACTCACTCTGAGTTCTCAAAAAGGGTTTCTTCACCCCGGGAAGTTAATTAAATACCATTTGGAGGCATTTAATGTTCGAGCAAAAACGGCTGATTTTCGACAAAAGAGATAACACCCCCCCATTACGTCATGCTTCAGAAATGTGGAAAATGGTCCGTTTTCAAATGTTTTATTTTTGAACGTCAGTTCACATTTGTAGGTGGATCATCAGTGTTAGAGCTAAAATTAGCATGTTTAAAGTGATTTTCATGCTTCCAGGGGCTCGGGAAGTTAATTAAATACCATTTGGAGGCATTTAATGTTCGAGCAAAAACGGCTGATTTTCGACAAAAGAGATAACACCCCCCCATTACGTCATGCTTCAGAAATGTGGAAAATGGCCCGTTTTCAAATGTTTTATTTTTGAACGTCAGTTCACATTTGTAGGTGGATCATCAGTGTTAGAGCTAAAATTAGCATGTTTAAAGTGATTTTCATGCTTCCAGGGGCTCGGGAAGTCAATTAAATACCATTTGGAGGCATTTAATGTTAGAGCAAAAACGGCTGATTTTCGACAAAAGAGATAACACCCCCCCATTACGTCATGCTTCAGAAATGTGGAAAATGGTCCGTTTTCAAATGTTTTATTTTTGAACGTCAGTTCACATTTGTAGGTGGATCATCAGTGTTAGAGCTAAAATTAGCATGTTTAAAGTGATTTTCATGCTTCCAGGGGCTCGGGAAGTTAATTAAATACCATTTGGAGGCATTTAATGTTCGAGCAAAAACGGCTGATTTTCGACAAAAGAGATAACACACCCCCATTACGTCATGCTTCAGAAATGTGGAAAATGGTCCGTTTTCAAATGTTTTATTTTTGAACGTCAGTTCACATTTGTAGGTGGATCATCAGTGTTAGAGCTAAAATTAGCATGTTTAAAGTGATTTTCATGCTTCCAGGGGCTCGGGAAGTTAATTAAATACCATTTGGAGGCATTTAATGTTCGAGCAAAAACGGCTGATTTTCGACAAAAGAGATAACACCCCCCTATTACGTCATGCTTCAGAAATGTGGAAAATGGTCCGTTTTCAAATGTTTTATTTTTGAACGTCTGTTCACATTTGTAGGTGGATCATCAGTGTTAGAGCTCAAATTAGCATGTTTAAAGTGATTTTCATGCTTCCAGGGGCCCAAAACACAAGATTTATGGAATGGTTAAAAGTGCATGAAAATGGCCAATTTACTCACTCTGAGTTCTCAAAAAGGGTTTCTTCACCCCGGGAAGTTAATTAAATACCATTTGGAGGCATTTAATGTTCGAGCAAAAACGGCTGATTTTCGACAAAAGAGATAACACCCCCCCATTACGTCATGCTTAAGAAATGTGGAAAATGGTCCGTTTTCAAATGTTTTATTTTTGAACGTCAGTTCACATTTGTAGGTGGATCATCAGTGTTAGAGCTAAAATTAGCATGTTTAAAGTGATTTTCATGCTTCCAGGGGGTCGGGAAGTTAATTAAATACCATTTGGAGGCATTTAATGTTCGAGCAAAAACGGCTGATTTTCGACAAAAGAGATAACACCCCCCCATTACGTCATGCTTCAGAAATGTGGAAAATGGTCCGATTTCAAATGTTTTACTTTTTGAACGTCAGTTCACATTTGTAGGTGGATCATCAGTGTTAGAGCTAAAATTAGCATGTTTAAAGTGATTTTCATGCTTCCACGGGCTCGGGAAGTTAATTAAATACCATTTGGAGGCATTTAATGTTCGAGCAAAAACGGCTGATTTTCGACAAAAGAGATAACACCCCCCCATTACGTCATGCTTCAGAAATGTGGAAAATGGTCCGTTTTCAAATGTTTTATTTTTGAACGTCAGTTCACATTTGTAGGTGGATCATCAGTGTTAGAGCTAAAATTAGCATGTTTAAAGTGATTTTCATGCTTCCAGGGGCCCAAAACACAAGATTTATGGAATGGTTAAAAGTGCATGAAAATGGCCAATTTACTCACTCTGAGTTCTCAAAAAGGGTTTCTTCACCCCGGGAAGTTAATTAAATACCATTTGGAGGCATTTAATGTTCGAGCAAAAACGGCTGATTTTCGACAAAAGAGATAACACCCCCCCATTACGTCATGCTTCAGAAATGTGGAAAATGGTCCGTTTTCAAATGTTTTATTTTTGAACGTCAGTTCACATTTGTAGGTGGATCATCAGTGTTAGAGCTAAAATTAGCATGTTTAAAGTGATTTTCATGCTTCCAGGGGCCCAAAACACAAGATTTATGGAATGGTTAAAAGTGCATGAAAATGGCCAATTTACTCACTCTGAGTTCTCAAAAAGGGTTTCTTCACCCCGGGAAGTTAATTAAATACCATTTGGAGGCATTTAATGTTAGAGCAAAAACGGCTGATTTTCGACAAAAGAGATAACACCCCCCCATTACGTCATGCTTCAGAAATGTGGAAAATGGTCCGTTTTCAAATGTTTTATTTTTGAACGTCAGTTCACATTTGTAGGTGGATCATCAGTGTTAGAGCTAAAATTAGCATGTTTAAAGTGATTTTCATGCTTCCAGGGGCTCGGGAAGTTAATTAAATACCATTTGGAGGCATTTAATGTTCGAGCAAAAACGGCTGATTTTCGACAAAAGAGATAACACCCCCCCATTACGTCATGCTTCAGAAATGTGGAAAATGGTCCGTTTTCAAATGTTTTATTTTTGAACGTCAGTTCACATTTGTAGGTGGATCATCAGTGTTAGAGCTAAAATTAGCATGTTTAAAGTGATTTTCATGCTTCCAGGGGCTCGGGAAGTTAATTAAATACCATTTGGAGGCATTTAATGTTCGAGCAAAAACGGCTGATTTTCGACAAAAGAGATAACACCCCCCCATTACGTCATGCTTCAGAAATGTGGAAAATGGTCCGTTTTCAAATGTTTTATTTTTGAACGTCAGTTCACATTTGTAGGTGGATCATCAGTGTTAGAGCTAAAATTAGCATGTTTAAAGTGATTTTCATGCTTCCAGGGGCTCGGGAAGTTAATTAAATACCATTTGGAGGCATTTAATGTTCGAGCAAAAACGGCTGATTTTCGACAAAAGAGATAACACCCCCCCATTACGTCATGCTTCAGAAATGTGGAAAATGGTCCGTTTTCAAATGTTTTATTTTTGAACGTCAGTTCACATTTGTAGGTGGATCATCAGTGTTAGAGCTAAAATTAGCATGTTTAAAGTGATTTTCATGCTTCCAGGGGCCCAAAACACAAGATTTATGGAATGGTTAAAAGTGCATGAAAATGGCCAATTTACTCACTCTGAGTTCTCAAAAAGGGTTTCTTCACCCCGGGAAGTTAATTAAATACCATTTGGAGGCATTTAATGTTCGAGCAAAAACGGCTGATTTTCGACAAAAGAGATAACACCCCCCCATTACGTCATGCTTCAGAAATGTGGAAAATGGTCCGTTTTCAAATGTTTTATTTTTGAACGTCAGTTCACATTTGTAGGTGGATCATCAGTGTTAGAGCTAAAATTAGCATGTTAAAAGTGATTTTCATGCTTCCAGGGGCTCGGGAAGTTAATTAAATACCATTTGGAGGCATTTAATGTTCGAGCAAAAATGGCTGATTTTCGACAAAAGAGATAACACCCCCCCATTACGTCATGCTTCAGAAATGTGGAAAATGGTCCGTTTTCAAATGTTTTATTTTTGAACGTCAGTTCACATTTGTAGGTGGATCATCAGTGTTAGAGCTAAAATTAGCATGTTTAAAGTGATTTTCATGCTTCCAGGGGCTCGGGAAGTTAATTAAATACCATTTGGAGGCATTTAATGTTCGAGCAAAAACGGCTGATTTTCGACAAAAGAGATAACACCCCCCCATTACGTCATGCTTCAGAAATGTGGAAAATGGTCCGTTTTCAAATGTTTTATTTTTGAACGTCAGTTCACATTTGTAGGTGGATCATCAGTGTTAGAGCTAAAATTAGCATGTTTAAAGTGATTTTCATGCTTCCAGGGGCTCGGGAAGTCAATTAAATACCATTTGGAGGCATTTAATGTTAGAGCAAAAACGGCTGATTTTCGACAAAAGAGATAACACCCCCCCATTACGTCATGCTTCAGAAATGTGGAAAATGGTCCGTTTTCAAATGTTTTATTTTTGAACGTCAGTTCACATTTGTAGGTGGATCATCAGTGTTAGAGCTAAAATTAGCATGTTTAAAGTGATTTTCATGCTTCCAGGGGCTCGGGAAGTTAATTAAATACCATTTGGAGGCATTTAATGTTCGAGCAAAAACGGCTGATTTTCGACAAAAGAGATAACACCCCCCCATTACGTCATGCTTCAGAAATGTGGAAAATGGTCCGTTTTCAAATGTTTTATTTTTGAACGTCAGTTCACATTTGTAGGTGGATCATCAGTGTTAGAGCTAAAATTAGCATGTTTAAAGTGATTTTCATGCTTCCAGGGGCTCGGGAAGTTAATTAAATACCATTTGGAGGCATTTAATGTTCGAGCAAAAACGGCTGATTTTCGACAAAAGAGATAACACCCCCCTGTTACGTCATGCTTCAGAAATGTGGAAAATGGTCCGTTTTCAAATGTTTTATTTTTGAACGTCTGTTCACATTTGTAGGTGGATCATCAGTGTTAGAGCTAAAATTAGCATGTTTAAAGTGATTTTCATGCTTCCAGGGGCCCAAAACACAAGATTTATGGAATGGTTAAAAGTGCATGAAAATGGCCAATTTACTCACTCTGAGTTCTCAAAAAGGGTTTCTTCACCCCGGGAAGTTAATTAAATACCATTTGGAGGCATTTAATGTTCGAGCAAAAACGGCTGATTTTCGACAAAAGAGATAACACCCCCCCCATTACGTCATGCTTAAGAAATGTGGAAAATGGTCCGTTTTCAAATGTTTTATTTTTGAACGTCAGTTCACATTTGTAGGTGGATCATCAGTGTTAGAGCTAAAATTAGCATGTTTAAAGTGATTTTCATGCTTCCAGGGGCTCGGGAAGTTAATTAAATACCATTTGGAGGCATTTAATGTTCGAGCAAAAACGGCTGATTTTCGACAAAAGAGATAACACCCCCCCATTACGTCATGCTTCAGAAATGTGGAAAATGGTCCGTTTTCAAATGTTTTATTTTTGAACGTCAGTTCACATTTGTAGGTGGATCATCAGTGTTAGAGCTAAAATTAGCATGTTTAAAGTGATTTTCATGCTTCCAGGGGCTCGGGAAGTTAATTAAATACCATTTGGAGGCATTTAATGTTCGAGCAAAAACGGCTGATTTTCGACAAAAGAGATAACACCCCCCCATTACGTCATGCTTCAGAAATGTGGAAAATGGTCCGTTTTCAAATGTTTTATTTTTGAACGTCAGTTCACATTTGTAGGTGGATCATCAGTGTTAGAGCTAAAATTAGCATGTTTAAAGTGATTTTCATGCTTCTTGGGGCCCAAAACACAAGATTTATGGAATGGTTAAAAGTGCATGAAAATGGCCAATTTACTCACTCTGAGTTCTCAAAAAGGGTTTCTTCACCCCGGGAAGTTAATTAAATACCATTTGGAGGCATTTAATGTTCGAGCAAAAACGGCTGATTTTCGACAAAAGAGATAACACCCCCCATTACGTCATGCTTCAGAAATGTGGAAAATGGTCCGTTTTCAAATGTTTTATTTTTGAACGTCAGTTCACATTTGTAGGTGGATCATCAGTGTTAGAGCTAAAATTAGCATGTTTAAAGTGATTTTCATGCTTCCAGGGGCTCGGGAAGTTAATTAAATACCATTTGGAGGCATTTAATGTTCGAGCAAAAACGGCTGATTTTCGACAAAAGAGATAACACCCCCCCATTACGTCATGCTTCAGAAATGTGGAAAATGGTCCGTTTTCAAATGTTTTATTTTTGAACGTCAGTTCACATTTGTAGGTGGATCATCAGTGTTAGAGCTAAAATTAGCATGTTTAAAGTGATTTTCATGCTTCCAGGGGCCCAAAACACAAGATTTATGGAATGGTTAAAAGTGCATGAAAATGGCCAATTTACTCACTCTGAGTTCTCAAAAAGGGTTTCTTTACCCCGGGAAGTTAATTAAATACCATTTGGAGGCATTTAATGTTAGAGCAAAAACGGCTGATTTTCGACAAAAGAGATAACACCCCCCCATTACGTCATGCTTCAGAAATGTGGAAAATGGTCCGTTTTCAAATGTTTTATTTTTGAACGTGAGTTCACATTTGTAGGTGGATCATCAGTGTTAGAGCTAAAATTAGCATGTTTAAAGTGATTTTCATGCTTCCAGGGGCCCAAAACACAAGATTTATGGAATGGTTAAAAGTGCATGAAAATGGCCAATTTACTCACTCTGAGTTCTCAAAAAGGGTTTCTTCACCCCGGGAAGTTAATTAAATACCATTTGGAGGCATTTAATGTTAGAGCAAAAACGGCTGATTTTCGACAAAAGAGATAACACCCCCCCATTACGTCATGCTTCAGAAATGTGGAAAATGGTCCGTTTTCAAATGTTTTATTTTTGAACGTCAGTTCACATTTGTAGGTGGATCATCAGTGTTAGAGCTAAAATTAGCATGTTTAAAGTGATTTTCATGCTTCCAGGGGCTCGGGAAGTTAATTAAATACCATTTGGAGGCATTTAATGTTCGAGCAAAAACGGCTGATTTTCGACAAAAGAGATAACACCCCCCCATTACGTCATGCTTCAGAAATGTGGAAAATGGTCAGTTTTCAAATGTTTTATTTTTGAACGTCAGTTCACATTTGTAGGTGGATCATCAGTGTTAGAGCTAAAATTAGCATGTTTAAAGTGATTTTCATGCTTCCAGGGGCTCGGGAAGTTAATTAAATACCATTTGGAGGCATTTAATGTTCGAGCAAAAACGGCTGATTTTCGACAAAAGAGATAACACCCCCCCATTACGTCATGCTTCAGAAATGTGGAAAATGGTCCGTTTTCAAATGTTTTATTTTTGAACGTCAGTTCACATTTGTAGGTGGATCATCAGTGTTAGAGCTAAAATTAGCATGTTTAAAGTGATTTTCATGCTTCCAGGGGCTCGGGAAGTTAATTAAATACCATTTGGAGGCATTTAATGTTCGAGCAAAAACGGCTGATTTTCGACAAAAGAGATAACACCCCCCCATTACGTCATGCTTCAGAAATGTGGAAAATGGTCCGTTTTCAAATGTTTTATTTTTGAACGTCAGTTCACATTTGTAGGTGGATCATCAGTGTTAGAGCTAAAATTAGCATGTTTAAAGTGATTTTCATGCTTCCAGGGGCCCAAAACACAAGATTTATGGAATGGTTAAAAGTGCATGAAAATGGCCAATTTACTCACTCTGAGTTCTCAAAAAGGGTTTCTTCACCCCGGGAAGTTAATTAAATACCATTTGGAGGCATTTAATGTTCGAGCAAAAACGGCTGATTTTTGACAAAAGAGATAACACCCCCCCATTACGTCATGCTTCAGAAATGTGGAAAATGGTCCGTTTTCAAATGTTTTATTTTTGAACGTCAGTTCACATTTGTAGGTGGATCATCAGTGTTAGAGCTAAAATTAGCATGTTTAAAGTGATTTTCATGCTTCCAGGGGCCCAAAACACAAGATTTATGGAATGGTTAAAAGTGCATGAAAATGGCCAATTTACTCACTCTGAGTTCTCAAAAAGGGTTTCTTCACCCCGGGAAGTTAATTAAATACCATTTGGAGGCATTTAATGTTAGAGCAAAAACGGCTGATTTTCGACAAAAGAGATAACACCCCCCCATTACGTCATGCTTCAGAAATGTGGAAAATGGTCCGTTTTCAAATGTTTTATTTTTGAACGTCAGTTCACATTTGTAGGTGGATCATCAGTGTTAGAGCTAAAATTAGCATGTTTAAAGTGATTTTCATGCTTCCAGGGGCTCGGGAAGTTAATTAAATACCATTTGGAGGCATTTAATGTTCGAGCAAAAACGGCTGATTTTCGACAAAAGAGATAACACCCCCCCATTACGTCATGCTTCAGAAATGTG
Organism: Lissotriton vulgaris; assembly: GCF_964263255.1. Taxonomy (NCBI): domain Eukaryota; kingdom Metazoa; phylum Chordata; class Amphibia; order Caudata; family Salamandridae; genus Lissotriton; species Lissotriton vulgaris. The sequence goes on along the minus strand of NW_028247460.1, from coordinate 110,073 downwards.
GAAAATGGTCCGTTTTCAAATGTTTTATTTTTGAACGTCAGTTCACATTTGTAGGTGGATCATCAGTGTTAGAGCTCAAATTAGCATGTTTAAAGTGATTTTCATGCTTCCAGGGGCTCGGGAAGTTAATTAAATACCATTTGGAGGCATTTAATGTTCGAGCAAAAACGGCTGATTTTCGACAAAAGAGATAACACCCCCCCATTACGTCATGCTTCAGAAATGTGGAAAATGGTCCGTTTTCAAATGTTTTATTTTTGAACGTCAGTTCGCATTTGTAGGTGGATCATCAGTGTTAGAGCTAAAATTAGCATGTTTAAAGTGATTTTCATGCTTCCAGGGGCTCGGGAAGTTAATTAAATACCATTTGGAGGCATTTAATTTTCGAGCAAAAACGGCTGATTTTCGACAAAAGAGATAACACCCCCCCATTACGTCATGCTTCGGAAATGTGGAAAATGGTCCGTTTTCAAATGTTTTATTTTTGAACGTCAGTTCACATTTGTAGGTGGATCATCAGTGTTAGAGCTAAAATTAGCATGTTTAAAGTGATTTTCATGCTTCCAGGGGCCCAAAACACAAGATTTATGGAATGGTTAAAAGTGCATGAAAATGGCCAATTTACTCACTTTGAGTTCTCAAAAAGGGTTTCTTCACCCCGGGAAGTTAATTAAATACCATTTGGAGGCATTTAATGTTCGAGCAAAAACGGCTGATTTTCGACAAAAGAGATAACACCCCCCCATTACGTCATGCTTCAGAAATGTGGAAAATGGTCCGTTTTCAAATGTTTTATTTTTGAACGTCAGTTCACATTTGTAGGTGGATCATCAGTGTTAGAGCTAAAATTAGCATGTTTAAAGTGATTTTCATGCTTCCAGGGGCCCAAAACACAAGATTTATGGAATGGTTAAAAGTGCATGAAAATGGCCAATTTACTCACTCTGAGTTCTCAAAAAGGGTTTCTTCACCCCGGGAAGTTAATTAAATACCATTTGGAGGCATTTAATGTTCGAGCAAAAACGGCTGATTTTCGACAAAAGAGATAACACCCCCCCCATTACGTCATGCTTCAGAAATGTGGAAAATGGTCCGTTTTCAAATGTTTTATTTTTGAACGTCAGTTCACATTTGTAGGTGGATCATCAGTGTTAGAGCTAAAATTAGCATGTTTAAAGTGATTTTCATGCTTCCAGGGGCTCGGGAAGTTAATTAAATACCATTTGGAGGCATTTAATGTTCGAGCAAAAACGGCTGATTTTCGACAAAAGAGATAACACCCCCCCATTACGTCATGCTTCAGAAATGTGGAAAATGGTCCGTTTTCAAATGTTTTATTTTTGAACGTCAGTTCACATTTGTAGGTGGATCATCAGTGTTAGAGCTAAAATTAGCATGTTTAAAGTGATTTTCATGCTTCCAGGGGCCCAAAACACAAGATTTATGGAATGGTTAAAAGTGCATGAAAATGGCCAATTTACTCACTCTGAGTTCTCAAAAAGGGTTTCTTTACCCCGGGAAGTTAATTAAATACCATTTGGAGGCATTTAATGTTAGAGCAAAAACGGCTGATTTTCGACAAAAGAGATAACACCCCCCCATTACGTCATGCTTCAGAAATGTGGAAAATGGTCCGTTTTCAAATGTTTTATTTTTGAACGTCAGTTCACATTTGTAGGTGGATCATCAGTGTTAGAGCTAAAATTAGCATGTTTAAAGTGATTTTCATGCTTCCAGGGGCCCAAAACACAAGATTTATGGAATGGTTAAAAGTGCATGAAAATGGCCAATTTACTCACTCTGAGTTCTCAAAAAGGGTTTCTTCACCCCGGGAAGTTAATTAAATACCATTTGGAGGCATTTAATGTTAGAGCAAAAACGGCTGATTTTCGACAAAAGAGATAACACCCCCCCATTACGTCATGCTTCAGAAATGTGGAAAATGGTCCGTTTTCAAATGTTTTATTTTTGAACGTCAGTTCACATTTGTAGGTGGATCATCAGTGTTAGAGCTAAAATTAGCATGTTTAAAGTGATTTTCATGCTTCCAGGGGCTCGGGAAGTTAATTAAATACCATTTGGAGGCATTTAATGTTCGAGCAAAAACGGCTGATTTTCGACAAAAGAGATAACACCCCCCCATTACGTCATGCTTCAGAAATGTGGAAAATGGTCCGTTTTCAAATGTTTTATTTTTGAACGTCAGTTCACATTTGTAGGTGGATCATCAGTGTTAGAGCTAAAATTAGCATGTTTAAAGTGATTTTCATGCTTCCAGGGGCTCGGGAAGTTAATTAAATACCATTTGGAGGCATTTAATGTTCGAGCAAAAACGGCTGATTTTCGACAAAAGAGATAACACCCCCCCATTACGTCATGCTTCAGAAATGTGGAAAATGGTCCGTTTTCAAATGTTTTATTTTTGAACGTCAGTTCACATTTGTAGGTGGATCATCAGTGTTAGAGCTAAAATTAGCATGTTTAAAGTGATTTTCATGCTTCCAGGGGCTCGGGAAGTTAATTAAATACCATTTGGAGGCATTTAATGTTCGAGCAAAAACGGCTGATTTTCGACAAAAGAGATAACACCCCCCCATTACGTCATGCTTCAGAAATGTGGAAAATGGTCCGTTTTCAAATGTTTTATTTTTGAACGTCAGTTCACATTTGTAGGTGGATCATCAGTGTTAGAGCTAAAATTAGCATGTTTAAAGTGATTTTCATGCTTCCAGGGGCCCAAAACACAAGATTTATGGAATGGTTAAAAGTGCATGAAAATGGCCAATTTACTCACTCTGAGTTCTCAAAAAGGGTTTCTTCACCCCGGGAAGTTAATTAAATACCATTTGGAGGCATTTAATGTTCGAGCAAAAACGGCTGATTTTCGACAAAAGAGATAACACCCCCCCATTACGTCATGCTTCAGAAATGTGGAAAATGGTCCGTTTTCAAATGTTTTATTTTTGAACGTCAGTTCACATTTGTAGGTGGATCATCAGTGTTAGAGCTAAAATTAGCATGTTAAAAGTGATTTTCATGCTTCCAGGGGCTCGGGAAGTTAATTAAATACCATTTGGAGGCATTTAATGTTCGAGCAAAAATGGCTGATTTTCGACAAAAGAGATAACACCCCCCCATTACGTCATGCTTCAGAAATGTGGAAAATGGTCCGTTTTCAAATGTTTTATTTTTGAACGTCAGTTCACATTTGTAGGTGGATCATCAGTGTTAGAGCTAAAATTAGCATGTTTAAAGTGATTTTCATGCTTCCAGGGGCTCGGGAAGTTAATTAAATACCATTTGGAGGCATTTAATGTTCGAGCAAAAACGGCTGATTTTCGACAAAAGAGATAACACCCCCCCATTACGTCATGCTTCAGAAATGTGGAAAATGGTCCGTTTTCAAATGTTTTATTTTTGAACGTCAGTTCACATTTGTAGGTGGATCATCAGTGTTAGAGCTAAAATTAGCATGTTTAAAGTGATTTTCATGCTTCCAGGGGCTCGGGAAGTTAATTAAATACCATTTGGAGGCATTTAATGTTCGAGCAAAAACGGCTGATTTTCGACAAAAGAGATAACACCCCCCCATTACGTCATGCTTCAGAAATGTGGAAAATGGTCCGTTTTCAAATGTTTTATTTTTGAACGTCAGTTCACATTTGTAGGTGGATCATCAGTGTTAGAGCTAAAATTAGCATGTTTAAAGTGATTTTCATGCTTCCAGGGGCTCGGGAAGTTAATTAAATACCATTTGGAGGCATTTAATGTTCGAGCAAAAACGGCTGATTTTCGACAAAAGAGATAACACCCCCCCATTACGTCATGCTTCAGAAATGTGGAAAATGGTCCGTTTTCAAATGTTTTATTTTTGAACGTCAGTTCACATTTGTAGGTGGATCATCAGTGTTAGAGCTCAAATTAGCATGTTTAAAGTGATTTTCATGCTTCCAGGGGCTCGGGAAGTTAATTAAATACCATTTGGAGGCATTTAATGTTCGAGCAAAAACGGCTGATTTTCGACAAAAGAGATAACACCCCCCCATTACGTCATGCTTCAGAAATGTGGAAAATGGTCCGTTTTCAAATGTTTTATTTTTGAACGTCAGTTCACATTTGTAGGTGGATCATCAGTGTTAGAGCTAAAATTAGCATGTTTAAAGTGATTTTCATGCTTCCAGGGGCTCGGGAAGTTAATTAAATACCATTTGGAGGCATTTAATTTTCGAGCAAAAACGGCTGATTTTCGACAAAAGAGATAACACCCCCCCATTACGTCATGCTTCGGAAATGTGGAAAATGGTCCGTTTTCAAATGTTTTATTTTTGAACGTCAGTTCACATTTGTAGGTGGATCATCAGTGTTAGAGCTAAAATTAGCATGTTTAAAGTGATTTTCATGCTTCCAGGGGCCCAAAACACAAGATTTATGGAATGGTTAAAAGTGCATGAAAATGGCCAATTTACTCACTTTGAGTTCTCAAAAAGGGTTTCTTCACCCCGGGAAGTTAATTAAATACCATTTGGAGGCATTTAATGTTCGAGCAAAAACGGCTGATTTTCGACAAAAGAGATAACACCCCCCCATTACGTCATGCTTCAGAAATGTGGAAAATGGTCCGTTTTCAAATGTTTTATTTTTGAACGTCAGTTCACATTTGTAGGTGGATCATCAGTGTTAGAGCTAAAATTAGCATGTTTAAAGTGATTTTCATGCTTCCAGGGGCCCAAAACACAAGATTTATGGAATGGTTAAAAGTGCATGAAAATGGCCAATTTACTCACTCTGAGTTCTCAAAAAGGGTTTCTTCACCCCGGGAAGTTAATTAAATACCATTTGGAGGCATTTAATGTTCGAGCAAAAACGGCTGATTTTCGACAAAAGAGCTAACACCCCCCCATTACGTCATGCTTCAGAAATGTGGAAAATGGTCCGTTTTCAAATGTTTTATTTTTGAACGTCAGTTCACATTTGTAGGTGGATCATCAGTGTTAGAGCTAAAATTAGCATGTTTAAAGTGATTTTCATGCTTCTTGGGGCCCAAAACACAAGATTTATGGAATGGTTAAAAGTGCATGAAAATGGCCAATTTACTCACTCTGAGTTCTCAAAAAGGGTTTCTTCACCCCGGGAAGTTAATTAAATACCATTTGGAGGCATTTAATGTTCGAGCAAAAACGGCTGATTTTCGACAAAAGAGATAACACCCCCCCATTACGTCATGCTTCAGAAATGTGGAAAATGGTCCGTTTTCAAATGTTTTATTTTTGAACGTCAGTTCACATTTGTAGGTGGATCATCAGTGTTAGAGCTAAAATTAGCATGTTTAAAGTGATTTTCATGCTTCCAGGGGCTCGGGAAGTTAATTAAATACCATTTGGAGGCATTTAATGTTCGAGCAAAAACGGCTGATTTTCGACAAAAGAGATAACACCCCCCCATTACGTCATGCTTCAGAAATGTGGAAAATGGTCCGTTTTCAAATGTTTTATTTTTGAACGTCAGTTCACATTTGTAGGTGGATCATCAGTGTTAGAGCTAAAATTAGCATGTTTAAAGTGATTTTCATGCTTCCAGGGGCCCAAAACACAAGATTTATGGAATGGTTAAAAGTGCATGAAAATGGCCAATTTACTCACTCTGAGTTCTCAAAAAGGGTTTCTTCACCCCGGGAAGTTAATTAAATACCATTTGGAGGCATTTAATGTTCGAGCAAAAACGGCTGATTTTCGACAAAAGAGATAACACCCCCCATTACGTCATGCTTCAGAAATGTGGAAAATGGTCCGTTTTCAAATGTTTTATTTTTGAACGTCAGTTCACATTTGTAGGTGGATCATCAGTGTTAGAGCTAAAATTAGCATGTTTAAAGTGATTTTCATGCTTCCAGGGGCTCGGGAAGTTAATTAAATACCATTTGGAGGCATTTAATGTTCGAGCAAAAACGGCTGATTTTCGACAAAAGAGATAACACCCCCCCATACGTCATGCTTCAGAAATGTGGAAAATGGTCCGTTTTCAAATGTTTTATTTTTGAACGTCAGTTCACATTTGTAGGTGGATCATCAGTGTTAGAGCTAAAATTAGCATGTTTAAAGTGATTTTCATGCTTCCAGGGGCTCGGGAAGTTAATTAAATACCATTTGGAGGCATTTAATGTTAGAGCAAAAACGGCTGATTTTCGACAAAAGAGATAACACCCCCCCATTACGTCATGCTTCAGAAATGTGGAAAATGGTCCGTTTTCAAATGTTTTATTTTTGAACGTCAGTTCACATTTGTAGGTGGATCATCAGTGTTAGAGCTAAAATTAGCATGTTTAAAGTGATTTTCATGCTTCCAGGGGCTCGGGAAGTTAATTAAATACCATTTGGAGGCATTTAATGTTCGAGCAAAAACGGCTGATTTTCGACAAAAGAGATAACACCCCCCCATTACGTCATGCTTCAGAAATGTGGAAAATGGTCCGTTTTCAAATGTTTTATTTTTGAACGTCAGTTCACATTTGTAGGTGGATCATCAGTGTTAGAGCTAAAATTAGCATGTTTAAAGTGATTTTCATGCTTCCAGGGGCTCGGGAAGTTAATTAAATACCATTTGGAGGCATTTAATGTTCGAGCAAAAACGGCTGATTTTCGACAAAAGAGATAACACCCCCCTATTACGTCATGCTTCAGAAATGTGGAAAATGGTCCGTTTTCAAATGTTTTATTTTTGAACGTCTGTTCACATTTGTAGGTGGATCATCAGTGTTAGAGCTAAAATTAGCATGTTTAAAGTGATTTTCATGCTTCCAGGGGCCCAAAACACAAGATTTATGGAATGGTTAAAAGTGCATGAAAATGGGCAATTTACTCACTCTGAGTTCTCAAAAAGGGTTTCTTCACCCCGGGAAGTTAATTAAATACCATTTGGAGGCATTTAATGTTCGAGCAAAAACGGCTGATTTTCAACAAAAGAGATAACACCCCCCCATTACGTCATGCTTAAGAAATGTGGAAAATGGTCCGTTTTCAAATGTTTTATTTTTGAACGTCAGTTCACATTTGTAGGTGGATCATCAGTGTTAGAGCTAAAATTAGCATGTTTAAAGTGATTTTCATGCTTCCAGGGGCTCGGGAAGTTAATTAAATACCATTTGGAGGCATTTAATGTTCGAGCAAAAACGGCTGATTTTCGACAAAAGAGATAACACCCCCCCATTACGTCATGCTTCAGAAATGTGGAAAATGGTCCGTTTTCAAATGTTTTATTTTTGAACGTCAGTTCACATTTGTAGGTGGATCATCAGTGTTAGAGCTAAAATTAGCATGTTTAAAGTGATTTTCATGCTTCCAGGGGCTCGGGAAGTTAATTAAATACCATTTGGAGGCATTTAATGTTCGAGCAAAAACGGCTGATTTTCGACAAAAGAGATAACACCCCCCCATTACGTCATGCTTCAGAAATGTGGAAAATGGTCCGTTTCAAATGTTTTATTTTTGAACGTCAGTTCACATTTGTAGGTGGATCATCAGTGTTAGAGCTAAAATTAGCATGTTTAAAGTGATTTTCATGCTTCCAGGGGCTCGGGAAGTCAATTAAATACCATTTGGAGGCATTTAATGTTAGAGCAAAAACGGCTGATTTTCGACAAAAGAGATAACACCCCCCCATTACGTCATGCTTCAGAAATGTGGAAAATGGTCCGTTTTTAAATGTTTTATTTTTGAACGTCAGTTCACATTTGTAGGTGGATCATCAGTGTTAGAGCTAAAATTAGCATGTTTAAAGTGATTTTCATGCTTCCAGGGGCTCGGGAAGTTAATTAAATACCATTTGGAGGCATTTAATGTTCGAGCAAAAACGGCTGATTTTCGACAAAAGAGATAACACCCCCCCATTACGTCATGCTTCAGAAATGTGGAAAATGGTCCGTTTTCAAATGTTTTATTTTTGAACGTCAGTTCACATTTGTAGGTGGATCATCAGTGTTAGAGCTAAAATTAGCATGTTTAAAGTGATTTTCATGCTTCCAGGGGCTCGGGAAGTTAATTAAATACCATTTGGAGGCATTTAATGTTCGAGCAAAAACGGCTGATTTTCGACAAAAGAGATAACACCCCCCTATTACGTCATGCTTCAGAAATGTGGAAAATGGTCCGTTTTCAAATGTTTTATTTTTGAACGTCTGTTCACATTTGTAGGTGGATCATCAGTGTTAGAGCTAAAATTAGCATGTTTAAAGTGATTTTCATGCTTCCAGGGGCCCAAAACACAAGATTTATGGAATGGTTAAAAGTGCATGAAAATGGCCAATTTACTCACTCTGAGTTCTCAAAAAGGGTTTCTTCACCCCGGGAAGTTAATTAAATACCATTTGGAGGCATTTAATGTTCGAGCAAAAACGGCTGATTTTCGACAAAAGAGATAACACCCCCCCATTACGTCATGCTTAAGAAATGTGGAAAATGGTCCGTTTTCAAATGTTTTATTTTTGAACGTCAGTTCACATTTGTAGGTGGATCATCAGTGTTAGAGCTAAAATTAGCATGTTTAAAGTGATTTTCATGCTTCCAGGGGCTCGGGAAGTTAATTAAATACCATTTGGAGGCATTTAATGTTCGAGCAAAAACGGCTGATTTTCGACAAAAGAGATAACACCCCCCCATTACGTCATGCTTCAGAAATGTGGAAAATGGTCCGTTTTCAAATGTTTTATTTTTGAACGTCAGTTCACATTTGTAGGTGGATCATCAGTGTTAGAGCTAAAATTAGCATGTTTAAAGTGATTTTCATGCTTCCAGGGGCTCGGGAAGTTAATTAAATACCATTTGGAGGCATTTAATGTTCGAGCAAAAACGGCTGATTTTCGACAAAAGAGATAACACCCCCCCATTACGTCATGCTTCAGAAATGTGGAAAATGGTCCGTTTTCAAATGTTTTATTTTTGAACGTCAGTTCACATTTGTAGGTGGATCATCAGTGTTAGAGCTAAAATTAGCATGTTTAAAGTGATTTTCATGCTTCCAGGGGCCCAAAACACAAGATTTATGGAATGGTTAAAAGTGCATGAAAATGGCCAATTTACTCACTCTGAGTTCTCAAAAAGGGTTTCTTTACCCCGGGAAGTTAATTAAATACCATTTGGAGGCATTTAATGTTAGAGCAAAAACGGCTGATTTTCGACAAAAGAGATAACACCCCCCCATTACGTCATGCTTCAGAAATGTGGAAAATGGTCCGTTTTCAAATGTTTTATTTTTGAACGTGAGTTCACATTTGTAGGTGGATCATCAGTGTTAGAGCTAAAATTAGCATGTTTAAAGTGATTTTCATGCTTCCAGGGGCCCAAAACACAAGATTTATGGAATGGTTAAAAGTGCATGAAAATGGCCAATTTACTCACTCTGAGTTCTCAAAAAGGGTTTCTTCACCCCGGGAAGTTAATTAAATACCATTTGGAGGCATTTAATGTTAGAGCAAAAACGGCTGATTTTCGACAAAAGAGATAACACCCCCCCATTACGTCATGCTTCAGAAATGTGGAAAATGGTCCGTTTTCAAATGTTTTATTTTTGAACGTCAGTTCACATTTGTAGGTGGATCATCAGTGTTAGAGCTAAAATTAGCATGTTTAAAGTGATTTTCATGCTTCCAGGGGCTCGGGAAGTTAATTAAATACCATTTGGAGGCATTTAATGTTCGAGCAAAAACGGCTGATTTTCGACAAAAGAGATAACACCCCCCCATTACGTCATGCTTCAGAAATGTGGAAAATGGTCCGTTTTCAAATGTTTTATTTTTGAACGTCAGTTCACATTTGTAGGTGGATCATCAGTGTTAGAGCTAAAATTAGCATGTTTAAAGTGATTTTCATGCTTCCAGGGGCTCGGGAAGTTAATTAAATACCATTTGGAGGCATTTAATGTTCGAGCAAAAACGGCTGATTTTCGACAAAAGAGATAACACCCCCCCATTACGTCATGCTTCAGAAATGTGGAAAATGGTCCGTTTTCAAATGTTTTATTTTTGAACGTCAGTTCACATTTGTAGGTGGATCATCAGTGTTAGAGCTAAAATTAGCATGTTTAAAGTGATTTTCATGCTTCCAGGGGCTCGGGAAGTTAATTAAATACCATTTGGAGGCATTTAATGTTCGAGCAAAAACGGCTGATTTTCGACAAAAGAGATAACACCCCCCCATTACGTCATGCTTCAGAAATGTGGAAAATGGTCCGTTTTCAAATGTTTTATTTTTGAACGTCAGTTCACATTTGTAGGTGGATCATCAGTGTTAGAGCTAAAATTAGCATGTTTAAAGTGATTTTCATGCTTCCAGGGGCCCAAAACACAAGATTTATGGAATGGTTAAAAGTGCATGAAAATGGCCAATTTACTCACTCTGAGTTCTCAAAAAGGGTTTCTTCACCCCGGGAAGTTAATTAAATACCATTTGGAGGCATTTAATGTTCGAGCAAAAACGGCTGATTTTCGACAAAAGAGATAACACCCCCCCATTACGTCATGCTTCAGAAATGTGGAAAATGGTCCGTTTTCAAATGTTTTATTTTTGAACGTCAGTTCACATTTGTAGGTGGATCATCAGTGTTAGAGCTAAAATTAGCATGTTAAAAGTGATTTTCATGCTTCCAGGGGCTCGGGAAGTTAATTAAATACCATTTGGAGGCATTTAATGTTCGAGCAAAAATGGCTGATTTTCGACAAAAGAGATAACACCCCCCCATTACGTCATGCTTCAGAAATGTGGAAAATGGTCCGTTTTCAAATGTTTTATTTTTGAACGTCAGTTCACATTTGTAGGTGGATCATCAGTGTTAGAGCTAAAATTAGCATGTTTAAAGTGATTTTCATGCTTCCAGGGGCTCGGGAAGTTAATTAAATACCATTTGGAGGCATTTAATGTTCGAGCAAAAACGGCTGATTTTCGACAAAAGAGATAACACCCCCCCATTACGTCATGCTTCAGAAATGTGGAAAATGGTCCGTTTTCAAATGTTTTATTTTTGAACGTCAGTTCACATTTGTAGGTGGATCATCAGTGTTAGAGCTAAAATTAGCATGTTTAAAGTGATTTTCATGCTTCCAGGGGCTCGGGAAGTTAATTAAATACCATTTGGAGGCATTTAATGTTCGAGCAAAAACGGCTGATTTTCGACAAAAGAGATAACACCCCCCCATTACGTCATGCTTCAGAAATGTGGAAAATGGGTCGTTTTCAAATGTTTTATTTTTGAACGTCAGTTCACATTTGTAGGTGGATCATCAGTGTTAGAGCTAAAATTAGCATGTTTAAAGTGATTTTCATGCTTCCAGGGGCTCGGGAAGTTAATTAAATACCATTTGGAGGCATTTAATGTTCGAGCAAAAACGGCTGATTTTCGACAAAAGAGATAACACCCCCCCATTACGTCATGCTTCAGAAATGTGGAAAATGGTCCGTTTTCAAATGTTTTATTTTTGAACGTCAGTTCACATTTGTAGGTGGATCATCAGTGTTAGAGCTCAAATTAGCATGTTTAAAGTGATTTTCATGCTTCCAGGGGCTCGGGAAGTTAATTAAATACCATTTGGAGGCATTTGATGTTCGAGCAAAAACGGCTGATTTTCGACAAAAGAGATAACACCCCCCCATTACGTCATGCTTCAGAAATGTGGAAAATGGTCCGTTTTCAAATGTTTTATTTTTGAACGTCAGTTCACATTTGTAGGTGGATCATCAGTGTTAGAGCTAAAATTAGCATGTTTAAAGTGATTTTCATGCTTCCAGGGGCCCAAAACACAAGATTTATGGAATGGTTAAAAGTGCATGAAAATGGCCATTTTACTCACTTTGAGTTCTCAAAAAGGGTTTCTTCACCCCGGGAAGTTAATTAAATACCATTTGGAGGCATTTAATGTTCGAGCAAAAACGGCTGATTTTCGACAAAAGAGATAACACCCCCCCATTACGTCATGCTTCAGAAATGTGGAAAATGGTCCGTTTTCAAATGTTTTATTTTTGAACGTCAGTTCACATTTGTAGGTGGATCATCAGTGTTAGAGCTAAAATTAGCATGTTTAAAGTGATTTTCATGCTTCCAGGGGCCCAAAACACAAGATTTATGGAATGGTTAAAAGTGCATGAAAATGGCCAATTTACTCACTCTGAGTTCTCAAAAAGGGTTTCTTCACCCCGAGAAGTTAATTAAATACCATTTGGAGGCATTTAATGTTCGAGCAAAAACGGCTGATTTTCGACAAAAGAGCTAACACCCCCCCATTACGTCATGCTTCAGAAATGTGGAAAATGGTCCGTTTTCAAATGTTTTATTTTTGAACGTCAGTTCACATTTGTAGGTGGATCATCAGTGTTAGAGCTAAAATTAGCATGTTTAAAGTGATTTTCATGCTTCTTGGGGCCCAAAACACAAGATTTATGGAATGGTTAAAAGTGCATGAAAATGGCCAATTTACTCACTCTGAGTTCTCAAAAAGGGTTTCTTCACCCCGGGAAGTTAATTAAATACCATTTGGAGGCATTTAATGTTCGAGCAAAAACGGCTGATTTTCGACAAAAGAGATAACACCCCCCCATTACGTCATGCTTCAGAAATGTGGAAAATGGTCCGTTTTCAAATGTTTTATTTTTGAACGTCAGTTCACATTTGTAGGTGGATCATCAGTGTTAGAGCTAAAATTAGCATGTTTAAAGTGATTTTCATGCTTCCAGGGGCTCGGGAAGTTAATTAAATACCATTTGGAGGCATTTAATGTTCGAGCAAAAACGGCTGATTTTCGACAAAAGAGATAACACCCCCCCATTACGTCATGCTTCAGAAATGTGGAAAATGGTCCGTTTTCAAATGTTTTATTTTTGAACGTCAGTTCACATTTGTAGGTGGATCATCAGTGTTAGAGCTAAAATTAGCATGTTTAAAGTGATTTTCATGCTTCCAGGGGCCCAAAACACAAGATTTATGGAATGGTTAAAAGTGCATGAAAATGGCCAATTTACTCACTCTGAGTTCTCAAAAAGGGTTTCTTCACCCCGGGAAGTTAATTAAATACCATTTGGAGGCATTTAATGTTCGAGCAAAAACGGCTGATTTTCGACAAAAGAGATAACACCCCCCCATTACGTCATGCTTCAGAAATGTGGAAAATGGTCTGTTTTCAAATGTTTTATTTTTGAACGTCAGTTCACATTTGTAGGTGGATCATCAGTGTTAGAGCTAAAATTAGCATGTTTAAAGTGATTTTCATGCTTCCAGGGGCTCGGGAAGTTAATTAAATACCATTTGGAGGCATTTAATGTTCGAGCAAAAACGGCTGATTTTCGACAAAAGAGATAACACCCCCCCATTACGTCATGCTTCAGAAATGTGGAAAATGGTCCGTTTTCAAATGTTTTATTTTTGAACGTCAGTTCACATTTGTAGGTGGATCATCAGTGTTAGAGCTAAAATTAGCATGTTTAAAGTGATTTTCATGCTTCCAGGGGCTCGGGAAGTTAATTAAATACCATTTGGAGGCATTTAATGTTAGAGCAAAAACGGCTGATTTTCGACAAAAGAGATAACACCCCCCCATTACGTCATGCTTCAGAAATGTGGAAAATGGTCCGTTTTCAAATGTTTTATTTTTGAACGTCAGTTCACATTTGTAGGTGGATCATCAGTGTTAGAGCTAAAATTAGCATGTTTAAAGTGATTTTCATGCTTCCAGGGGCTCGGGAAGTTAATTAAATACCATTTGGAGGCATTTAATGTTCGAGCAAAAACGGCTGATTTTCCGACAAAAGAGATAACACCCCCCCCATTACGTCATGCTTCAGAAATGTGGAAAATGGTCCGTTTTCGAATGTTTTATTTTTGAACGTCAGTTCACATTTGTAGGTGGATCATCAGTGTTAGAGCTAAAATTAGCATGTTTAAAGTGATTTTCATGCTTCCAGGGGCTCGGGAAGTTAATTAAATACCATTTGGAGGCATTTAATGTTCGAGCAAAAACGGCTGATTTTCGACAAAAGAGATAACACCCCCCTATTACGTCATGCTTCAGAAATGTGGAAAATGGTCCGTTTTCAAATGTTTTATTTTTGAACGTCTGTTCACATTTGTAGGTGGATCATCAGTGTTAGAGCTCAAATTAGCATGTTTAAAGTGATTTTCATGCTTCCAGGGGCTCGGGAAGTTAATTAAATACCATTTGGAGGCATTTAATGTTCGAGCAAAAACGGCTGATTTTCGACAAAAGAGATAACACCCCCCCATTACGTCATGCTTCAGAAATGTGGAAAATGGTCCGTTTTCAAATGTTTTATTTTTGAACGTCAGTTCACATTTGTAGGTGGATCATCAGTGTTAGAGCTAAAATTAGCATGTTTAAAGTGATTTTCATGCTTCCAGGGGCTCGGGAAGTTAATTAAATACCATTTGGAGGCATTTAATGTTCGAGCAAAAACGGCTGATTTTCGACAAAAGAGATAACACCCCCCCATTACGTCATGCTTCAGAAATGTGGAAAATGGTCCGTTTTCAAATGTTTTATTTTTGAACGTCAGTTCACATTTGTAGGTGGATCATCAGTGTTAGAGCTAAAATTAGCATGTTTAAAGTGATTTTCATGCTTCCAGGGGCCCAAAACACAAGATTTATGGAATGGTTAAAAGTGCATGAAAATGGCCAATTTACTCACTCTGAGTTCTCAAAAAGGGTTTCTTCACCCCGGGAAGTTAATTAAATACCATTTGGAGGCATTTAATGTTCGAGCAAAAACGGCTGATTTTCGACAAAAGAGATAACACCCCCCCATTACGTCATGCTTAAGAAATGTGGAAAATGGTCCGTTTTCAAATGTTTTATTTTTGAACGTCAGTTCACATTTGTAGGTGGATCATCAGTGTTAGAGCTAAAATTAGCATGTTTAAAGTGATTTTCATGCTTCCAGGGGCTCGGGAAGTTAATTAAATACCATTTGGAGGCATTTAATGTTCGAGCAAAAACGGCTGATTTTCGACAAAAGAGATAACACCCCCCCATTACGTCATGCTTCAGAAATGTGGAAAATGGTCCGTTTTCAAATGTTTTATTTTTGAACGTCAGTTCACATTTGTAGGTGGATCATCAGTGTTAGAGCTAAAATTAGCATGTTTAAAGTGATTTTCATGCTTCCAGGGGCTCGGGAAGTTAATTAAATACCATTTGGAGGCATTTAATGTTCGAGCAAAAACGGCTGATTTTCGACAAAAGAGATAACACCCCCCCATTACGTCATGCTTCAGAAATGTGGAAAATGGTCCGTTTTCAAATGTTTTATTTTTGAACGTCAGTTCACATTTGTAGGTGGATCATCAGTGTTAGAGCTAAAATTAGCATGTTTAAAGTGATTTTCATGCTTCCAGGGGCCCAAAACACAAGATTTATGGAATGGTTAAAAGTGCATGAAAATGGCCAATTTACTCACTCTGAGTTCTCAAAAAGGGTTTCTTCACCCCGGGAAGTTAATTAAATACCATTTGGAGGCATTTAATGTTCGAGCAAAAACGGCTGATTTTCGACAAAAGAGATAACACCCCCCCATTACGTCATGCTTCAGAAATGTGGAAAATGGTCCGTTTTCAAATGTTTTATTTTTGAACGTCAGTTCACATTTGTAGGTGGATCATCAGTGTTAGAGCTAAAATTAGCATGTTTAAAGTGATTTTCATGCTTCCAGGGGCTCGGGAAGTTAATTAAATACCATTTGGAGGCATTTAATGTTCGAGCAAAAACGCCTGATTTTCGACAAAAGAGATAACACCCCCCCATTACGTCATGCTTCAGAAATGTGGAAAATGGTCCGTTTTCAAATGTTTTATTTTTGAACGTCAGTTCACATTTGTAGGTGGATCATCAGTGTTAGAGCTAAAATTAGCATGTTTAAAGTGATTTTCATGCTTCCAGGGGCCCAAAAAACAAGATTTATGGAATGGTTAAAAGTGCATGAAAATGGCCAATTTACTCACTCTGAGTTCTCAAAAAGGGTTTCTTCACCCCGGGAAGTTAATTAAATACCATTTGGAGGCATTTAATGTTCGAGCAAAAACGGCTGATTTTCGACAAAAGAGATAACACCCCCCCATTACGTCATGCTTCAGAAATGTGGAAAATGGTCTGTTTTCAAATGTTTTATTTTTGAACGTCAGTTCACATTTGTAGGTGGATCATCAGTGTTAGAGCTAAAATTAGCATGTTTAAAGTGATTTTCATGCTTCCAGGGGCTCGGGAAGTTAATTAAATACCATTTGGAGGCATTTAATGTTCGAGCAAAAACGGCTGATTTTCGACAAAAGAGATAACACCCCCCCATTACGTCATGCTTCAGAAATGTGGAAAATGGTCCGTTTTCAAATGTTTTATTTTTGAACGTCAGTTCACATTTGTAGGTGGATCATCAGTGTTAGAGCTAAAATTAGCATGTTTAAAGTGATTTTCATGCTTCCAGGGGCTCGGGAAGTTAATTAAATACCATTTGGAGGCATTTAATGTTAGAGCAAAAACGGCTGATTTTCGACAAAAGAGATAACACCCCCCCATTACGTCATGCTTCAGAAATGTGGAAAATGGTCCGTTTTCAAATGTTTTATTTTTGAACGTCAGTTCACATTTGTAGGTGGATCATCAGTGTTAGAGCTAAAATTAGCATGTTTAAAGTGATTTTCATGCTTCCAGGGGCTCGGGAAGTTAATTAAATACCATTTGGAGGCATTTAATGTTCGAGCAAAAACGGCTGATTTTCCGACAAAAGAGATAACACCCCCCCCATTACGTCATGCTTCAGAAATGTGGAAAATGGTCCGTTTTCGAATGTTTTATTTTTGAACGTCAGTTCACATTTGTAGGTGGATCATCAGTGTTAGAGCTAAAATTAGCATGTTTAAAGTGATTTTCATGCTTCCAGGGGCTCGGGAAGTTAATTAAATACCATTTGGAGGCATTTAATGTTCGAGCAAAAACGGCTGATTTTCGACAAAAGAGATAACACCCCCCTATTACGTCATGCTTCAGAAATGTGGAAAATGGTCCGTTTTCAAATGTTTTATTTTTGAACGTCTGTTCACATTTGTAGGTGGATCATCAGTGTTAGAGCTCAAATTAGCATGTTTAAAGTGATTTTCATGCTTCCAGGGGCTCGGGAAGTTAATTAAATACCATTTGGAGGCATTTAATGTTCGAGCAAAAACGGCTGATTTTCGACAAAAGAGATAACACCCCCCCATTACGTCATGCTTCAGAAATGTGGAAAATGGTCCGTTTTCAAATGTTTTATTTTTGAACGTCAGTTCACATTTGTAGGTGGATCATCAGTGTTAGAGCTAAAATTAGCATGTTTAAAGTGATTTTCATGCTTCCAGGGGCTCGGGAAGTTAATTAAATACCATTTGGAGGCATTTAATGTTCGAGCAAAAACGGCTGATTTTCGACAAAAGAGATAACACCCCCCCATTACGTCATGCTTCAGAAATGTGGAAAATGGTCCGTTTTCAAATGTTTTATTTTTGAACGTCAGTTCACATTTGTAGGTGGATCATCAGTGTTAGAGCTAAAATTAGCATGTTTAAAGTGATTTTCATGCTTCCAGGGGCCCAAAACACAAGATTTATGGAATGGTTAAAAGTGCATGAAAATGGCCAATTTACTCACTCTGAGTTCTCAAAAAGGGTTTCTTCACCCCGGGAAGTTAATTAAATACCATTTGGAGGCATTTAATGTTCGAGCAAAAACGGCTGATTTTCGACAAAAGAGATAACACCCCCCCATTACGTCATGCTTAAGAAATGTGGAAAATGGTCCGTTTTCAAATGTTTTATTTTTGAACGTCAGTTCACATTTGTAGGTGGATCATCAGTGTTAGAGCTAAAATTAGCATGTTTAAAGTGATTTTCATGCTTCCAGGGGCTCGGGAAGTTAATTAAATACCATTTGGAGGCATTTAATGTTCGAGCAAAAACGGCTGATTTTCGACAAAAGAGATAACACCCCCCCATTACGTCATGCTTCAGAAATGTGGAAAATGGTCCGTTTTCAAATGTTTTATTTTTGAACGTCAGTTCACATTTGTAGGTGGATCATCAGTGTTAGAGCTAAAATTAGCATGTTTAAAGTGATTTTCATGCTTCCAGGGGCTCGGGAAGTTAATTAAATACCATTTGGAGGCATTTAATGTTCGAGCAAAAACGGCTGATTTTCGACAAAAGAGATAACACCCCCCCATTACGTCATGCTTCAGAAATGTGGAAAATGGTCCGTTTTCAAATGTTTTATTTTTGAACGTCAGTTCACATTTGTAGGTGGATCATCAGTGTTAGAGCTAAAATTAGCATGTTTAAAGTGATTTTCATGCTTCCAGGGGCCCAAAACACAAGATTTATGGAATGGTTAAAAGTGCATGAAAATGGCCAATTTACTCACTCTGAGTTCTCAAAAAGGGTTTCTTCACCCCGGGAAGTTAATTAAATACCATTTGGAGGCATTTAATGTTCGAGCAAAAACGGCTGATTTTCGACAAAAGAGATAACACCCCCCCATTACGTCATGCTTCAGAAATGTGGAAAATGGTCCGTTTTCAAATGTTTTATTTTTGAACGTCAGTTCACATTTGTAGGTGGATCATCAGTGTTAGAGCTAAAATTAGCATGTTTAAAGTGATTTTCATGCTTCCAGGGGCTCGGGAAGTTAATTAAATACCATTTGGAGGCATTTAATGTTCGAGCAAAAACGGCTGATTTTCGACAAAAGAGATAACACCCCCCCATTACGTCATGCTTCAGAAATGTGGAAAATGGTCCGTTTTCAAATGTTTTATTTTTGAACGTCAGTTCACATTTGTAGGTGGATCATCAGTGTTAGAGCTAAAATTAGCATGTTTAAAGTGATTTTCATGCTTCCAGGGGCCCAAAAAACAAGATTTATGGAATGGTTAAAAGTGCATGAAAATGGCCAATTTACTCACTCTGAGTTCTCAAAAAGGGTTTCTTCACCCCGGGAAGTTAATTAAATACCATTTGGAGGCATTTAATGTTAGAGCAAAAACGGCTGATTTTCGACAAAAGAGATAACACCCCCCCATTACGTCATGCTTCAGAAATGTGGAAAATGGTCCGTTTTCAAATGTTTTATTTTTGAACGTCAGTTCACATTTGTAGGTGGATCATCAGTGTTAGAGCTAAAATTAGCATGTTTAAAGTGATTTTCATGCTTCCAGGGGCCCAAAACACAAGATTTATGGAATGGTTAAAAGTGCATGAAAATGGCCAATTTACTCACTCTGAGTTCTCAGAAAGGGTTTCTTCACCCCGGGAAGTTAATTAAATACCATTTGGAGGCATTTAATGTTCGAGCAAAAACGGCTGATTTTCGACAAAAGAGATAACACCCCCCCATTACGTCATGCTTCAGAAATGTGGAAAATGGTCCGTTTTCAAATGTTTTATTTTTGAACGTCAGTTCACATTTGTAGGTGGATCATCAGTGTTAGAGCTAAAATTAGCATGTTTAAAGTGATTTTCATGCTTCCAGGGGCTCGGGAAGTTAATTAAATACCATTTGGAGGCATTTAATGTTCGAGCAAAAACGGCTGATTTTCGACAAAAGAGATAACACCCCCCCATTACGTCATGCTTCAGAAATGTGGAAAATGGTCCGTTTTCAAATGTTTTATTTTTGAACGTCAGTTCACATTTGTAGGTGGATCATCAGTGTTAGAGCTAAAATTAGCATGTTTAAAGTGATTTTCATGCTTCCAGGGGCCCAAAACACAAGATTTATGGAATGGTTAAAAGTGCATGAAAATGGCCAATTTACTCACTCTGAGTTCTCAAAAAGGGTTTCTTCACCCCGGGAAGTTAATTAAATACCATTTGGAGGCATTTAATGTTCGAGCAAAAACGGCTGATTTTCGACAAAAGAGATAACACCCCCCCATTACGTCATGCTTCAGAAATGTGGAAAATGGTCCGTTTTCAAATGTTTTATTTTTGAACGTCAGTTCACATTTGTAGGTGGATCATCAGTGTTAGAGCTAAAATTAGCATGTTTAAAGTGATTTTCATGCTTCCAGGGGCTCGGGAAGTTAATTAAATACCATTTGGAGGCATTTAATGTTCGAGCAAAAACGGCTGATTTTCGACAAAAGAGATAACACCCCCCCATTACGTCATGCTTCAGAAATGTGGAAAATGGTCAGTTTTCAAATGTTTTATTTTTGAACGTCAGTTCACATTTGTAGGTGGATCATCAGTGTTAGAGCTAAAATTAGCATGTTTAAAGTGATTTTCATGCTTCCAGGGGCTCGGGAAGTTAATTAAATACCATTTGGAGGCATTTAATGTTCGAGCAAAAACGGCTGATTTTCGACAAAAGAGATAACACCCCCCCATTACGTCATGCTTCAGAAATGTGGAAAATGGTCCGTTTTCAAATGTTTTATTTTTGAACGTCAGTTCACATTTGTAGGTGGATCATCAGTGTTAGAGCTAAAATTAGCATGTTTAAAGTGATTTTCATGCTTCCAGGGGCCCAAAACACAAGATTTATGGAATGGTTAAAAGTGCATGAAAATGGCCAATTTACTCACTCTGAGTTCTCAAAAAGGGTTTCTTCACCCCGGGAAGTTAATTAAATACCATTTGGAGGCATTTAATGTTCGAGCAAAAACGGCTGATTTTCGACAAAAGAGATAACACCCCCCCATTACGTCATGCTTCAGAAATGTGGAAAATGGTCCGTTTTCAAATGTTTTATTTTTGAACGTCAGTTCACATTTGTAGGTGGATCATCGGTGTTAGAGCTAAAATTAGCATGTTTAAAGTGATTTTCATGCTTCCAGGGGCTCGGGAAGTTAATTAAATACCATTTGGAGGCATTTAATGTTCGAGCAAAAACGGCTGATTTTCGACAAAAGAGATAACACCCCCCCATTACGTCATGCTTCAGAAATGTGGAAAATGGTCCGTTTTCAAATGTTTTATTTTTGAACGTCAGTTCACATTTGTAGGTGGATCATCAGTGTTAGAGCTAAAATTAGCATGTTTAAAGTGATTTTCATGCTTCCAGGGGCCCAAAACACAAGATTTATTGAATGGTTAAAAGTGCATGAAAATGGCCAATTTACTCACTCTGAGTTCTCAAAAAGGGTTTCTTCACCCCGGGAAGTTAATTAAATACCATTTGGAGGCATTTAATGTTCGAGCAAAAACGGCTGATTTTCGACAAAAGAGATAACACCCCCCCATTACGTCATGCTTCAGAAATGTGGAAAATGGTCCGTTTTCAAATGTTTTATTTTTGAATGTCAGTTCACATTTGTAGGTGGATCATCAGTGTTAGAGCTAAAATTAGCATGTTTAAAGTGATTTTCATGCTTCCAGGGGCCCAAAACACAAGATTTATGGAATGGTTAAAAGTGCATGAAAATGGCCAATTTACTCACTCTGAGTTCTCAAAAAGGGTTTCTTCACCCCGAGAAGTTAATTAAATACCATTTGGAGGCATTTAATGTTCGAGCAAAAACGGCTGATTTTCGACAAAAGAGCTAACACCCCCCCATTACGTCATGCTTCAGAAATGTGGAAAATGGTCCGTTTTCAAATGTTTTATTTTTGAACGTCAGTTCACATTTGTAGGTGGATCATCAGTGTTAGAGCTAAAATTAGCATGTTTAAAGTGATTTTCATGCTTCCAGGGGCCCAAAACACAAGATTTATGGAATGGTTAAAAGTGCATGAAAATGGCCAATTTACTCACTCTGAGTTCTCAAAAAGGGTTTCTTCACCCCGGGAAGTTAATTAAATACCATTTGGAGGCATTTAATGTTCGAGCAAAAACGGCTGATTTTCGACAAAAGAGATAACACCCCCCCATTACGTCATGCTTCAGAAATGTGGAAAATGGTCCGTTTTCAAATGTTTTATTTTTGAACGTCAGTTCACATTTGTAGGTGGATCATCGGTGTTAGAGCTAAAATTAGCATGTTTAAAGTGATTTTCATGCTTCCAGGGGCTCGGGAAGTTAATTAAATACCATTTGGAGGCATTTAATGTTCGAGCAAAAACGGCTGATTTTCGACAAAAGAGATAACACCCCCCCATTACGTCATGCTTCAGAAATGTGGAAAATGGTCCGTTTTCAAATGTTTTATTTTTGAACGTCAGTTCACATTTGTAGGTGGATCATCAGTGTTAGAGCTAAAATTAGCATGTTTAAAGTGATTTTCATGCTTCCAGGGGCCCAAAACACAAGATTTATGGAATGGTTAAAAGTGCATGAAAATGGCCAATTTACTCACTCTGAGTTCTCAAAAAGGGTTTCTTCACCCCGGGAAGTTAATTAAATACCATTTGGAGGCATTTAATGTTCGAGCAAAAACGGCTGATTTTCGACAAAAGAGATAACACCCCCCCATTACGTCATGCTTCAGAAATGTGGAAAATGGTCCGTTTTCAAATGTTTTATTTTTGAATGTCAGTTCACATTTGTAGGTGGATCATCAGTGTTAGAGCTAAAATTAGCATGTTTAAAGTGATTTTCATGCTTCCAGGGGCCCAAAACACAAGATTTATGGAATGGTTAAAAGTGCATGAAAATGGCCAATTTACTCACTCTGAGTTCTCAAAAAGGGTTTCTTCACCCCGAGAAGTTAATTAAATACCATTTGGAGGCATTTAATGTTCGAGCAAAAACGGCTGATTTTCGACAAAAGAGCTAACACCCCCCCATTACGTCATGCTTCAGAAATGTGGAAAATGGTCCGTTTTCAAATGTTTTATTTTTGAACGTCAGTTCACATTTGTAGGTGGATCATCAGTGTTAGAGCTAAAATTAGCATGTTTAAAGTGATTTTCATGCTTCTTGGGGCCCAAAACACAAGATTTATGGAATGGTTAAAAGTGCATGAAAATGGCCAATTTACTCACTCTGAGTTCTCAAAAAGGGTTTCTTCACCCCGGGAAGTTAATTAAATACCATTTGGAGGCATTTAATGTTCGAGCAAAAACGGCTGATTTTCGACAAAAGAGATAACACCCCCCCATTACGTCATGCTTCAGAAATGTGGAAAATGGTCCGTTTTCAAATGTTTTATTTTTGAACGTCAGTTCACATTTGTAGGTGGATCATCAGTGTTAGAGCTAAAATTAGCATGTTTAAAGTGATTTTCATGCTTCCAGGGGCTCGGGAAGTTAATTAAATACCATTTGGAGGCATTTAATGTTAGAGCAAAAACGGCTGATTTTCGACAAAAGAGATAACACCCCCCCATTACGTCATGCTTCAGAAATGTGGAAAATGGTCCGTTTTCAAATGTTTTATTTTTGAACGTCAGTTCACATTTGTAGGTGGATCATCAGTGTTAGAGCTAAAATTAGCATGTTTAAAGTGATTTTCATGCTTCCAGGGGCTCGGGAAGTTAATTAAATACCATTTGGAGGCATTTAATGTTCGAGCAAAAACGGCTGATTTTCGACAAAAGAGATAACACCCCCCCCATTACGTCATGCTTCAGAAATGTGGAAAATGGTCCGTTTTCGAATGTTTTATTTTTGAACGTCAGTTCACATTTGTAGGTGGATCATCAGTGTTAGAGCTAAAATTAGCATGTTTAAAGTGATTTTCATGCTTCCAGGGGCTCGGGAAGTTAATTAAATACCATTTGGAGGCATTTAATGTTCGAGCAAAAACGGCTGATTTTCGACAAAAGAGATAACACCCCCCTATTACGTCATGCTTCAGAAATGTGGAAAATGGTCCGTTTTCAAATGTTTTATTTTTGAACGTCTGTTCACATTTGTAGGTGGATCATCAGTGTTAGAGCTCAAATTAGCATGTTTAAAGTGATTTTCATGCTTCCAGGGGCTCGGGAAGTTAATTAAATACCATTTGGAGGCATTTAATGTTCGAGCAAAAACGGCTGATTTTCGACAAAAGAGATAACACCCCCCCATTACGTCATGCTTCAGAAATGTGGAAAATGGTCCGTTTTCAAATGTTTTATTTTTGAACGTCAGTTCACATTTGTAGGTGGATCATCAGTGTTAGAGCTAAAATTAGCATGTTTAAAGTGATTTTCATGCTTCCAGGGGCTCGGGAAGTTAATTAAATACCATTTGGAGGCATTTAATGTTCGAGCAAAAACGGCTGATTTTCGACAAAAGAGATAACACCCCCCCATTACGTCATGCTTCAGAAATGTGGAAAATGGTCCGTTTTCAAATGTTTTATTTTTGAACGTCAGTTCACATTTGTAGGTGGATCATCAGTGTTAGAGCTAAAATTAGCATGTTTAAAGTGATTTTCATGCTTCCAGGGGCCCAAAACACAAGATTTATGGAATGGTTAAAAGTGCATGAAAATGGCCAATTTACTCACTCTGAGTTCTCAAAAAGGGTTTCTTCACCCCGGGAAGTTAATTAAATACCATTTGGAGGCATTTAATGTTCGAGCAAAAACGGCTGATTTTCGACAAAAGAGATAACACCCCCCCATTACGTCATGCTTAAGAAATGTGGAAAATGGTCCGTTTTCAAATGTTTTATTTTTGAACGTCAGTTCACATTTGTAGGTGGATCATCAGTGTTAGAGCTAAAATTAGCATGTTTAAAGTGATTTTCATGCTTCCAGGGGCTCGGGAAGTTAATTAAATACCATTTGGAGGCATTTAATGTTCGAGCAAAAACGGCTGATTTTCGACAAAAGAGATAACACCCCCCCATTACGTCATGCTTCAGAAATGTGGAAAATGGTCCGTTTTCAAATGTTTTATTTTTGAACGTCAGTTCACATTTGTAGGTGGATCATCAGTGTTAGAGCTAAAATTAGCATGTTTAAAGTGATTTTCATGCTTCCAGGGGCTCGGGAAGTTAATTAAATACCATTTGGAGGCATTTAATGTTCGAGCAAAAACGGCTGATTTTCGACAAAAGAGATAACACCCCCCCATTACGTCATGCTTCAGAAATGTGGAAAATGGTCCGTTTTCAAATGTTTTATTTTTGAACGTCAGTTCACATTTGTAGGTGGATCATCAGTGTTAGAGCTAAAATTAGCATGTTTAAAGTGATTTTCATGCTTCCAGGGGCCCAAAACACAAGATTTATGGAATGGTTAAAAGTGCATGAAAATGGCCAATTTACTCACTCTGAGTTCTCAAAAAGGGTTTCTTCACCCCGGGAAGTTAATTAAATACCATTTGGAGGCGTTTAATGTTCGAGCAAAAACGGCTGATTTTCGACAAAAGAGATAACACCCCCCCATTACGTCATGCTTCAGAAATGTGGAAAATGGTCCGTTTTCAAATGTTTTATTTTTGAACGTCAGTTCACATTTGTAGGTGGATCATCAGTGTTAGAGCTAAAATTAGCATGTTTAAAGTGATTTTCATGCTTCCAGGGGCTCGGGAAGTTAATTAAATACCATTTGGAGGCATTTAATGTTCGAGCAAAAACGGCTGATTTTCGACAAAAGAGATAACACCCCCCCATTACGTCATGCTTCAGAAATGTGGAAAATGGTCCGTTTTCAAATGTTTTATTTTTGAACGTCAGTTCACATTTGTAGGTGGATCATCAGTGTTAGAGCTAAAATTAGCATGTTTAAAGTGATTTTCATGCTTCCAGGGGCCCAAAACACAAGATTTATGGAATGGTTAAAAGTGCATGAAAATGGCCAATTTACTCACTCTGAGTTCTCAAAAAGGGTTTCTTCACCCCGGGAAGTTAATTAAATACCATTTGGAGGCATTTAATGTTAGAGCAAAAACGGCTGATTTTCGACAAAAGAGATAACACCCCCCCATTACGTCATGCTTCAGAAATGTGGAAAATGGTCCGTTTTCAAATGTTTTATTTTTGAACGTCAGTTCACATTTGTAGGTGGATCATCAGTGTTAGAGCTAAAATTAGCATGTTTAAAGTGATTTTCATGCTTCCAGGGGCCCAAAACACAAGATTTATGGAATGGTTAAAAGTGCATGAAAATGGCCAATTTACTCACTCTGAGTTCTCAGAAAGGGTTTCTTCACCCCGGGAAGTTAATTAAATACCATTTGGAGGCATTTAATGTTCGAGCAAAAACGGCTGATTTTCGACAAAAGAGATAACACCCCCCCATTACGTCATGCTTCAGAAATGTGGAAAATGGTCCGTTTTCAAATGTTTTATTTTTGAACGTCAGTTCACATTTGTAGGTGGATCATCAGTGTTAGAGCTAAAATTAGCATGTTTAAAGTGATTTTCATGCTTCCAGGGGCTCGGGAAGTTAATTAAATACCATTTGGAGGCATTTAATGTTCGAGCAAAAACGGCTGATTTTCGACAAAAGAGATAACACCCCCCCATTACGTCATGCTTCAGAAATGTGGAAAATGGTCCGTTTTCAAATGTTTTATTTTTGAACGTCAGTTCACATTTGTAGGTGGATCATCAGTGTTAGAGCTAAAATTAGCATGTTTAAAGTGATTTTCATGCTTCCAGGGGCCCAAAACACAAGATTTATGGAATGGTTAAAAGTGCATGAAAATGGCCAATTTACTCACTCTGAGTTCTCAAAAAGGGTTTCTTCACCCCGGGAAGTTAATTAAATACCATTTGGAGGCATTTAATGTTCGAGCAAAAACGGCTGATTTTCGACAAAAGAGATAACACCCCCCCATTACGTCATGCTTCAGAAATGTGGAAAATGGTCCGTTTTCAAATGTTTTATTTTTGAACGTCAGTTCACATTTGTAGGTGGATCATCAGTGTTAGAGCTAAAATTAGCATGTTTAAAGTGATTTTCATGCTTCCAGGGGCTCGGGAAGTTAATTAAATACCATTTGGAGGCATTTAATGTTCGAGCAAAAACGGCTGATTTTCGACAAAAGAGATAACACCCCCCCATTACGTCATGCTTCAGAAATGTGGAAAATGGTCCGTTTTCAAATGTTTTATTTTTGAACGTCAGTTCACATTTGTAGGTGGATCATCAGTGTTAGAGCTAAAATTAGCATGTTTAAAGTGATTTTCATGCTTCCAGGGGCTCGGGAAGTTAATTAAATACCATTTGGAGGCATTTAATGTTCGAGCAAAAACGGCTGATTTTCGACAAAAGAGATAACACCCCCCCATTACGTCATGCTTCAGAAATGTGGAAAATGGTCCGTTTTCAAATGTTTTATTTTTGAACGTCAGTTCACATTTGTAGGTGGATCATCAGTGTTAGAGCTAAAATTAGCATGTTTAAAGTGATTTTCATGCTTCCAGGGGCCCAAAACACAAGATTTATGGAATGGTTAAAAGTGCATGAAAATGGCCAATTTACTCACTCTGAGTTCTCAAAAAGGGTTTCTTCACCCCGGGAAGTTAATTAAATACCATTTGGAGGCATTTAATGTTCGAGCAAAAACGGCTGATTTTCGACAAAAGAGATAACACCCCCCCATTACGTCATGCTTCAGAAATGTGGAAAATGGTCCGTTTTCAAATGTTTTATTTTTGAACGTCAGTTCACATTTGTAGGTGGATCATCGGTGTTAGAGCTAAAATTAGCATGTTTAAAGTGATTTTCATGCTTCCAGGGGCTCAGGAAGTTAATTAAATACCATTTGGAGGCATTTAATGTTCGAGCAAAAACGGCTGATTTTCGACAAAAGAGATAACACCCCCCCATTACGTCATGCTTCAGAAATGTGGAAAATGGTCCGTTTTCAAATGTTTTATTTTTGAACGTCAGTTCACATTTGTAGGTGGATCATCAGTGTTAGAGCTAAAATTAGCATGTTTAAAGTGATTTTCATGCTTCCAGGGGCCCAAAACACAAGATTTATGGAATGGTTAAAAGTGCATGAAAATGGCCAATTTACTCACTCTGAGTTCTCAAAAAGGGTTTCTTCACCCCGGGAAGTTAATTAAATACCATTTGGAGGCATTTAATGTTCGAGCAAAAACGGCTGATTTTCGACAAAAGAGATAACACCCCCCCATTACGTCATGCTTCAGAAATGTGGAAAATGGTCCGTTTTCAAATGTTTTATTTTTGAATGTCAGTTCACATTTGTAGGTGGATCATCAGTGTTAGAGCTAAAATTAGCATGTTTAAAGTGATTTTCATGCTTCCAGGGGCCCAAAACACAAGATTTATGGAATGGTTAAAAGTGCATGAAAATGGCCAATTTACTCACTCTGAGTTCTCAAAAAGGGTTTCTTCACCCCGGGAAGTTAATTAAATACCATTTGGAGGCATTTAATGTTCGAGCAAAAACGGCTGATTTTCGACAAAAGAGATAACACCCCCCCATTACGTCATGCTTCAGAAATGTGGAAAATGGTCCGTTTTCAAATGTTTTATTTTTGAACGTCAGTTCACATTTGTAGGTGGATCATCAGTGTTAGAGCTAAAATTAGCATGTTTAAAGTGATTTTCATGCTTCCAGGGGCCCAAAACACAAGATTTATGGAATGGTTAAAAGTGCATGAAAATGGCCAATTTACTCACTCTGAGTTCTCAAAAAGGGTTTCTTCACCCCGGGAAGTTAATTAAATACCATTTGGAGGCATTTAATGTTCGAGCAAAAACGGCTGATTTTCGACAAAAGAGATAACACCCCCCATTACGTCATGCTTCAGAAATGTGGAAAATGGTCCGTTTTCAAATGTTTTATTTTTGAACGTCAGTTCACATTTGTAGGTGGATCATCAGTGTTAGAGCTAAAATTAGCATGTTTAAAGTGATTTTCATGCTTCCAGGGGCTCGGGAAGTTAATTAAATACCATTTGGAGGCATTTAATGTTCGAGCAAAAACAGCTGATTTTCGACAAAAGAGATAACACCCC
Source organism: Lissotriton vulgaris (assembly GCF_964263255.1). Taxonomy (NCBI): domain Eukaryota; kingdom Metazoa; phylum Chordata; class Amphibia; order Caudata; family Salamandridae; genus Lissotriton; species Lissotriton vulgaris. Next base: position 81,247 of record NW_028247460.1, on the reverse strand, counting down.
CCCATTACGTCATGCTTCAGAAATGTGGAAAATGGTCCGTTTTCAAATGTTTTATTTTTGAACGTCAGTTCACATTTGTAGGTGGATCATCAGTGTTAGAGCTAAAATTAGCATGTTTAAAGTGATTTTCATGCTTCCAGGGGCTCGGGAAGTTAATTAAATACCATTTGGAGGCATTTAATGTTCGAGCAAAAACGGCTGATTTTCGACAAAAGAGATAACACCCCCCCATTACGTCATGCTTCAGTAATGTGGAAAATGGTCCGTTTTCAAATGTTTTATTTTTGAACGTCAGTTCACATTTGTAGGTGGATCATCAGTGTTAGAGCTAAAATTAGCATGTTTAAAGTGATTTTCATGCTTCCAGGGGCTCGGGAAGTTAATTAAATACCATTTGGAGGCATTTAATGTTCGAGCAAAAACGGCTGATTTTCGACAAAAGAGATAACACCCCCCCATTACGTCATGCTTCAGAAATGTGGAAAATGGTCTGTTTTCAAATGTTTTATTTTTGAACGTCAGTTCACATTTGTAGGTGGATCATCAGTGTTAGAGCTAAAATTAGCATGTTTAAAGTGATTTTCATGCTTCCAGGGGCTCGGGAAGTTAATTAAATACCATTTGGAGGCATTTAATGTTCGAGCAAAAACGGCTGATTTTCGACAAAAGAGATAACACCCCCCCATTACGTCATGCTTCAGAAATGTGGAAAATGGTCCGTTTTCAAATGTTTTATTTTTGAACGTCAGTTCACATTTGTAGGTGGATCATCAGTGTTAGAGCTAAAATTAGCATGTTTAAAGTGATTTTCATGCTTCCAGGGGCCCAAAACACAAGATTTATGGAATGGTTAAAAGTGCATGAAAATGGCCAATTTACTCACTCTGAGTTCTCAAAAAGGGTTTCTTCACCCCGGGAAGTTAATTAAATACCATTTGGAGGCATTTAATGTTCGAGCAAAAACGGCTGATTTTCGACAAAAGAGCTAACACCCCCCCATTACGTCATGCTTCAGAAATGTGGAAAATGGTCCGTTTTCAAATGTTTTATTTTTGAACGTCAGTTCACATTTGTAGGTGGATCATCAGTGTTAGAGCTAAAATTAGCATGTTTAAAGTGATTTTCATGCTTCCAGGGGCTCGGGAAGTTAATTAAATACCATTTGGAGGCATTTAATGTTCGAGCAAAAACGGCTGATTTTCGACAAAAGAGATAACACCCCCCCATTACGTCATGCTTCAGAAATGTGGAAAATGGTCAGTTTTCAAATGTTTTATTTTTGAACGTCAGTTCACATTTGTAGGTGGATCATCAGTGTTAGAGCTAAAATTAGCATGTTTAAAGTGATTTTCATGCTTCCAGGGGCTCGGGAAGTTAATTAAATACCATTTGGAGGCATTTAATGTTCGAGCAAAAACGGCTGATTTTCGACAAAAGAGATAACACCCCCCCATTACGTCATGCTTCAGAAATGTGGAAAATGGTCCGTTTTCAAATGTTTTATTTTTGAACGTCAGTTCACATTTGTAGGTGGATCATCAGTGTTAGAGCTAAAATTAGCATGTTTAAAGTGATTTTCATGCTTCCAGGGGCCCAAAACACAAGATTTATGGAATGGTTAAAAGTGCATGAAAATGGCCAATTTACTCACTCTGAGTTCTCAAAAAGGGTTTCTTCACCCCGGGAAGTTAATTAAATACCATTTGGAGGCATTTAATGTTCGAGCAAAAACGGCTGATTTTCGACAAAAGAGCTAACACCCCCCCATTACGTCATGCTTCAGAAATGTGGAAAATGGTCCGTTTTCAAATGTTTTATTTTTGAACGTCAGTTCACATTTGTAGGTGGATCATCAGTGTTAGAGCTAAAATTAGCATGTTTAAAGTGATTTTCATGCTTCCAGGGGCTCGGGAAGTTAATTAAATACCATTTGGAGGCATTTAATGTTCGAGCAAAAACGGCTGATTTTCGACAAAAGAGATAACACCCCCCATTACGTCATGCTTCAGAAATGTGGAAAATGGTCCGTTTTCAAATGTTTTATTTTTGAACGTCAGTTCACATTTGTAGGTGGATCATCAGTGTTAGAGCTAAAATTAGCATGTTTAAAGTGATTTTCATGCTTCCAGGGGCACGGGAAGTTAATTAAATACCATTTGGAGGCATTTAATGTTCGAGCAAAAACGGCTGATTTTCGACAAAAGAGATAACACCCCCCCATTACGTCATGCTTCAGAAATGTGGAAAATGGTCCGTTTTCAAATGTTTTATTTTTGAACGTCAGTTCACATTTGTAGGTGGATCATCAGTGTTAGAGCTAAAATTAGCACGTTTAAAGTGATTTTCATGCTTCCAGGGGCTCGGGAAGTTAATTAAATACCATTTGGAGGCATTTAATGTTCGAGCAAAAACGGCTGATTTTCGACAAAAGAGATAACACCCCCCCATTACGTCATGCTTCAGAAATGTGGAAAATGGTCCGTTTTCAAATGTTTTATTTTTGAACGTCAGTTCACATTTGTAGGTGGATCATCAGTGTTAGAGCTAAAATTAGCATGTTTAAAGTGATTTTCATGCTTCCAGGGGCCCAAAACACAAGATTTATGGAATGGTTAAAAGTGCATGAAAATGGCCAATTTACTCACTCTGAGTTCTCAAAAAGGGTTTCTTCACCCCGGGAAGTTAATTAAATACCATTTGGAGGCATTTAATGTTCGAGCAAAAACGGCTGATTTTCGACAAAAGAGATAACACCCCCCCATTACGTCATGCTTCAGAAATGTGGAAAATGGTCCGTTTTCAAATGTTTTATTTTTGAACGTCAGTTCACATTTGTAGGTGGATCATCAGTGTTAGAGCTAAAATTAGCATGTTTAAAGTGATTTTCATGCTTCCAGGGGCTCGGGAAGTTAATTAAATACCATTTGGAGGCATTTAATGTTCGAGCAAAAACGGCTGATTTTCGACAAAAGAGATAACACCCCCCCATTACGTCATGCTTCAGAAATGTGGAAAATGGTCCGTTTTCAAATGTTTTATTTTTGAACGTCAGTTCACATTTGTAGGTGGATCATCAGTGTTAGAGCTAAAATTAGCATGTTTAAAGTGATTTTCATGCTTTCAGGGGCTCGGGAAGTTAATTAAATACCATTTGGAGGCATTTAATGTTCGAGCAAAAACGGCTGATTTTCGACAAACGAGATAACACCCCCCCATTACGTCATGCTTCAGAAATGTGGAAAATGGTCCGTTTTCAAATGTTTTATTTTTGAACGTCAGTTCACATTTGTAGGTGGATCATCAGTGTTAGAGCTAAAATTAGCATGTTTAAAGTGATTTTCATGCTTCCAGGGGCCCAAAACACAAGATTTATGGAATGGTTAAAAGTGCATGAAAATGGCCAATTTACTCACTCTGAGTTCTCAAAAAGGGTTTCTTCACCCCGGGAAGTTAATTAAATACCATTTGGAGGCATTTAATGTTCGAGCAAAAACGGCTGATTTTCGACAAAAGAGATAACACCCCCCCATTACGTCATGCTTCAGAAATGTGGAAAATTGTCCGTTTTCAAATGTTTTATTTTTGAACGTCAGTTCACATTTGTAGGTGGATCATCAGTGTTAGAGCTTAAATTAGCATGTTTAAAGTGATTTTCATGCTTCCAGGGGCTCGGGAAGTTAATTAAATACCATTTGGAGGCATTTAATGTTCGAGCAAAAACGGCTGATTTTCGACAAAAGAGATAACACCCCCCCATTACGTCATGCTTCAGAAATGTGGAAAATGGTCCGTTTTCAAATGTTTTATTTTTGAACGTCAGTTCACATTTGTAGGTGGATCATCAGTGTTAGAGCTAAAATTAGCATGTTTAAAGTGATTTTCATGCTTCCAGGGGCTCGGGAAGTTAATTAAATACCATTTGGAGGCATTTAATGTTCGAGCAAAAACGGCTGATTTTCGACAAAAGAGATAACACCCCCCCATTACGTCATGCTTCAGAAATGTGGAAAATGGTCCGTTTTCAAATGTTTTTTTTGAACGTCAGTTCACATTTGTAGGTGGATCATCAGTGTTAGAGCTAAAATTAGCATGTTTAAAGTGATTTTCATGCTTCCAGGGGCTCGGGAAGTTAATTAAATACCATTTGGAGGCATTTAATGTTCGAGCAAAAACGGCTGATTTTCGACAAAAGAGATAACACCCCCCCATTACGTCATGCTTCAGAAATGTGGAAAATGGTCCGTTTTCAAATGTTTTATTTTTGAACGTCAGTTCACATTTGTAGGTGGATCATCAGTGTTAGAGCTAAAATTAGCATGTTTAAAGTGATTTTCATGCTTCCAGGGGCCCAAAACACAAGATTTATGGAATGGTTAAAAGTGCATGAAAATGGCCAATTTACTCACTCTGAGTTCTCAAAAAGGGTTTCTTCACCCCGGGAAGTTAATTAAATACCATTTGGAGGCATTTAATGTTCGAGCAAAAACGGCTGATTTTCGACAAAAGAGATAACACCCCCCCATTACGTCATGCTTCAGAAATGTGGAAAATGGTCCGTTTTCAAATGTTTTATTTTTGAACGTCAGTTCACATTTGTAGGTGGATCATCAGTGTTAGAGCTAAAATTAGCATGTTTAAAGTGATTTTCATGCTTCCAGGGGCTCGGGAAGTTAATTAAATACCATTTGGAGGCATTTAATGTTCGAGCAAAAACGGCTGATTTTCGACAAAAGAGATAACACCCCCCCATTACGTCATGCTTCAGAAATGTGGAAAATGGTCCGTTTTCAAATGTTTTATTTTTGAACGTCAGTTCACATTTGTAGGTGGATCATCAGTGTTAGAGCTAAAATTAGCATGTTTAAAGTGATTTTCATGCTTCCAGGGGCTCGGGAAGTTAATTAAATACCATTTGGAGGCATTTATTGTTCGAGCAAAAACGGCTGATTTTCGACAAAAGAGATAACACCCCCCCATTACGTCATGCTTCAGAAATGTGGAAAATGGTCCGTTTTCAAATGTTTTATTTTTGAACGTCAGTTCATATTTGTAGGTGGATCATCAGTGTTAGAGCTAAAATTAGCATGTTTAAAGTGATTTTCATGCTTCCAGGGGCTCGGGAAGTTAATTAAATACCATTTGGAGGCATTTAATGTTCGAGCAAAAACGGCTGATTTTCAACAAAAGAGATAACACCCCCCCATTACGTCATGCTTCAGAAATGTGGAAAATGGACCGTTTTCAAATGTTTTATTTTTGAACGTCAGTTCACATTTGTAGGTGGATCATCAGTGTTAGAGCTAAAATTAGCATGTTTAAAGTGATTTTCATGCTTCCAGGGGCTCGGGAAGTTAATTAAATACCATTTGGAGGCATTTAATGTTCGAGCAAAAACGGCTGATTTTCGACAAAAGAGATAACACCCCCCCATTACGTCATGCTTCAGAAATGTGGAAAATGGTCCGTTTTCAAATGTTTTATTTTTGAACGTCAGTTCACATTTGTAGGTGGATCATCAGTGTTAGAGCTAAAATTAGCATGTTTAAAGTGATTTTCATGCTTCCAGGGGCTCGGGAAGTTAATTAAATACCATTTGGAGGCATTTAATGTTCGAGCAAAAACGGCTGATTTTCGACAAAAGAGATAACACCCCCCCATTACGTCATGCTTCAGAAATGTGGAAAATGGTCCGTTTTCAAATGTTTTATTTTTGAACGTCAGTTCACATTTGTAGGTGGATCATCAGTGTTAGAGCTAAAATTAGCATGTTTAAAGTGATTTTCATGCTTCCAGGGGCTCGGGAAGTTAATTAAATACCATTTGGAGGCATTTAATGTTCGAGCAAAAACGGCTGATTTTCGACAAAAGAGATAACACCCCCCCATTACGTCATGCTTCAGAAATGTGGAAAATGGTCCGTTTTCAAATGTTTTATTTTTGAACGTCAGTTCACATTTGTAGGTGGATCATCAGTGTTAGAGCTAAAATTAGCATGTTTAAAGTGATTTTCATGCTTCCAGGGGCCCAAAACACAAGATTTATGGAATGGTTAAAAGTGCATGAAAATGGCCAATTTACTCACTCTGAGTTCTCAAAAAGGGTTTCTTCACCCCGGGAAGTTAATTAAATACCATTTGGAGGCATTTAATGTTCGAGCAAAAACGGCTGATTTTCGACAAAAGAGATAACACCCCCCCATTACGTCATACTTCAGAAATGTGGAAAATGGTCTGTTTTCAAATGTTTTATTTTTGAACGTCAGTTCACATTTGTAGGTGGATCATCAGTGTTAGAGCTAAAATTAGCATGTTTAAAGTGATTTTCATGCTTCCAGGGGCTCGGGAAGTTAATTAAATACCATTTGGAGGCATTTAATGTTCGAGCAAAAACGGCTGATTTTCGACAAAAGAGATAACACCCCCCCATTACGTCATGCTTCAGAAATGTGGAAAATGGTCCGTTTTCAAATGTTTTATTTTTGAACGTGAGTTCACATTTGTAGGTGGATCATCAGTGTTAGAGCTAAAATTAGCATGTTTAAAGTGATTTTCATGCTTCCAGGGGCCCAAAACACAAGATTTATGGAATGGTTAAAAGTGCATGAAAATGGCCAATTTACTCACTCTGAGTTCTCAAAAAGGGTTTCTTCACCCCGGGAAGTTAATTAAATACCATTTGGAGGCATTTAATGTTAGAGCAAAAACGGCTGATTTTCGACAAAAGAGATAACACCCCCCCATTACGTCATGCTTCAGAAATGTGGAAAATGGTCCGTTTTCAAATGTTTTATTTTTGAACGTCAGTTCACATTTGTAGGTGGATCATCAGTGTTAGAGCTAAAATTAGCATGTTTAAAGTGATTTTCATGCTTCCAGGGGCTCGGGAAGTTAATTAAATACCATTTGGAGGCATTTAATGTTCGAGCAAAAACGGCTGATTTTCGACAAAAGAGATAACACCCCCCCATTACGTCATGCTTCAGAAATGTGGAAAATGGTCCGTTTTCAAATGTTTTATTTTTGAACGTCAGTTCACATTTGTAGGTGGATCATCAGTGTTAGAGCTAAAATTAGCATGTTTAAAGTGATTTTCATGCTTCCAGGGGCCCAAAACACAAGATTTATGGAATGGTTAAAAGTGCATGAAAATGGCCAATTTACTCACTCTGAGTTCTCAAAAAGGGTTTCTTCACCCCGGGAAGTTAATTAAATACCATTTGGAGGCATTTAATGTTCGAGCAAAAACGGCTGATTTTCGACAAAAGAGATAACACCCCCCCATTACGTCATGCTTCAGAAATGTGGAAAATGGTCCGTTTTCAAATGTTTTATTTTTGAACGTCAGTTCACATTTGTAGGTGGATCATCAGTGTTAGAGCTAAAATTAGCATGTTTAAAGTGATTTTCATGCTTCTTGGGGCCCAAAACACAAGATTTATGGAATGGTTAAAAGTGCATGAAAATGGCCAATTTACTCACTCTGAGTTCTCAAAAAGGGTTTCTTCACCCCGGGAAGTTAATTAAATACCATTTGGAGGCATTTAATGTTCGAGCAAAAACGGCTGATTTTCGACAAAAGAGATAACACCCCCCCATTACGTCATGCTTCAGAAATGTGGAAAATGGTCCGTTTTCAAATGTTTTATTTTTGAACGTCAGTTCACATTTGTAGGTGGATCATCAGTGTTAGAGCTAAAATTAGCATGTTTAAAGTGATTTTCATGCTTCCAGGGGCCCAAAACACAAGATTTATGGAATGGTTAAAAGTGCATGAAAATGGCCAATTTACTCACTCTGAGTTCTCAAAAAGGGTTTCTTCACCCCGGGAAGTTAATTAAATACCATTTGGAGGCATTTAATGTTCGAGCAAAAACGGCTGATTTTCGACAAAAGAGATAACACCCCCCCATTACGTCATGCTTCAGAAATGTGGAAAATGGTCTGTTTTCAAATGTTTTATTTTTGAACGTCAGTTCACATTTGTAGGTGGATCATCAGTGTTAGAGCTAAAATTAGCATGTTTAAAGTGATTTTCATGCTTCCAGGGGCTCGGGAAGTTAATTAAATACCATTTGGAGGCATTTAATGTTCGAGCAAAAACGGCTGATTTTCGACAAAAGAGATAACACCCCCCCATTACGTCATGCTTCAGAAATGTGGAAAATGGTCCGTTTTCAAATGTTTTATTTTTGAACGTCAGTTCACATTTGTAGGTGGATCATCAGTGTTAGAGCTAAAATTAGCATGTTTAAAGTGATTTTCATGCTTCCAGGGGCTCGGGAAGTTAATTAAATACCATTTGGAGGCATTTAATGTTAGAGCAAAAACGGCTGATTTTCGACAAAAGAGATAACACCCCCCCATTACGTCATGCTTCAGAAATGTGGAAAATGGTCCGTTTTCAAATGTTTTATTTTTGAACGTCAGTTCACATTTGTAGGTGGATCATCAGTGTTAGAGCTAAAATTAGCATGTTTAAAGTGATTTTCATGCTTCCAGGGGCTCGGGAAGTTAATTAAATACCATTTGGAGGCATTTAATGTTCGAGCAAAAACGGCTGATTTTCGACAAAAGAGATAACACCCCCCCCCATTACGTCATGCTTCAGAAATGTGGAAAATGGTCCGTTTTCGAATGTTTTATTTTTGAACGTCAGTTCACATTTGTAGGTGGATCATCAGTGTTAGAGCTAAAATTAGCATGTTTAAAGTGATTTTCATGCTTCCAGGGGCTCGGGAAGTTAATTAAATACCATTTGGAGGCATTTAATGTTCGAGCAAAAACGGCTGATTTTCGACAAAAGAGATAACACCCCCCTATTACGTCATGCTTCAGAAATGTGGAAAATGGTCCGTTTTCAAATGTTTTATTTTTGAACGTCTGTTCACATTTGTAGGTGGATCATCAGTGTTAGAGCTCAAATTAGCATGTTTAAAGTGATTTTCATGCTTCCAGGGGCTCGGGAAGTTAATTAAATACCATTTGGAGGCATTTAATGTTCGAGCAAAAACGGCTGATTTTCGACAAAAGAGATAACACCCCCCCATTACGTCATGCTTCAGAAATGTGGAAAATGGTCCGTTTTCAAATGTTTTATTTTTGAACGTCAGTTCACATTTGTAGGTGGATCATCAGTGTTAGAGCTAAAATTAGCATGTTTAAAGTGATTTTCATGCTTCCAGGGGCTCGGGAAGTTAATTAAATACCATTTGGAGGCATTTAATGTTCGAGCAAAAACGGCTGATTTTCGACAAAAGAGATAACACCCCCCCATTACGTCATGCTTCAGAAATGTGGAAAATGGTCCGTTTTCAAATGTTTTATTTTTGAACGTCAGTTCACATTTGTAGGTGGATCATCAGTGTTAGAGCTAAAATTAGCATGTTTAAAGTGATTTTCATGCTTCCAGGGGCCCAAAACACAAGATTTATGGAATGGTTAAAAGTGCATGAAAATGGCCAATTTACTCACTCTGAGTTCTCAAAAAGGGTTTCTTCACCCCGGGAAGTTAATTAAATACCATTTGGAGGCATTTAATGTTCGAGCAAAAACGGCTGATTTTCGACAAAAGAGATAACACCCCCCCATTACGTCATGCTTAAGAAATGTGGAAAATGGTCCGTTTTCAAATGTTTTATTTTTGAACGTCAGTTCACATTTGTAGGTGGATCATCAGTGTTAGAGCTAAAATTAGCATGTTTAAAGTGATTTTCATGCTTCCAGGGGCTCGGGAAGTTAATTAAATACCATTTGGAGGCATTTAATGTTCGAGCAAAAACGGCTGATTTTCGACAAAAGAGATAACACCCCCCCATTACGTCATGCTTCAGAAATGTGGAAAATGGTCCGTTTTCAAATGTTTTATTTTTGAACGTCAGTTCACATTTGTAGGTGGATCATCAGTGTTAGAGCTAAAATTAGCATGTTTAAAGTGATTTTCATGCTTCCAGGGGCTCGGGAAGTTAATTAAATACCATTTGGAGGCATTTAATGTTCGAGCAAAAACGGCTGATTTTCGACAAAAGAGATAACACCCCCCCATTACGTCATGCTTCAGAAATGTGGAAAATGGTCCGTTTTCAAATGTTTTATTTTTGAACGTCAGTTCACATTTGTAGGTGGATCATCAGTGTTAGAGCTAAAATTAGCATGTTTAAAGTGATTTTCATGCTTCCAGGGGCCCAAAACACAAGATTTATGGAATGGTTAAAAGTGCATGAAAATGGCCAATTTACTCACTCTGAGTTCTCAAAAAGGGTTTCTTCACCCCGGGAAGTTAATTAAATACCATTTGGAGGCATTTAATGTTCGAGCAAAAACGGCTGATTTTCGACAAAAGAGATAACACCCCCCCATTACGTCATGCTTCAGAAATGTGGAAAATGGTCCGTTTTCAAATGTTTTATTTTTGAACGTCAGTTCACATTTGTAGGTGGATCATCAGTGTTAGAGCTAAAATTAGCATGTTTAAAGTGATTTTCATGCTTCCAGGGGCTCGGGAAGTTAATTAAATACCATTTGGAGGCATTTAATGTTCGAGCAAAAACGGCTGATTTTCGACAAAAGAGATAACACCCCCCCATTACGTCATGCTTCAGAAATGTGGAAAATGGTCCGTTTTCAAATGTTTTATTTTTGAACGTCAGTTCACATTTGTAGGTGGATCATCAGTGTTAGAGCTAAAATTAGCATGTTTAAAGTGATTTTCATGCTTCCAGGGGCCCAAAACACAAGATTTATGGAATGGTTAAAAGTGCATGAAAATGGCCAATTTACTCACTCTGAGTTCTCAAAAAGGGTTTCTTCACCCCGGGAAGTTAATTAAATACCATTTGGAGGCATTTAATGTTAGAGCAAAAACGGCTGATTTTCGACAAAAGAGATAACACCCCCCCATTACGTCATGCTTCAGAAATGTGGAAAATGGTCCGTTTTCAAATGTTTTATTTTTGAACGTCAGTTCACATTTGTAGGTGGATCATCAGTGTTAGAGCTAAAATTAGCATGTTTAAAGTGATTTTCATGCTTCCAGGGGCCCAAAACACAAGATTTATGGAATGGTTAAAAGTGCATGAAAATGGCCAATTTACTCACTCTGAGTTCTCAGAAAGGGTTTCTTCACCCCGGGAAGTTAATTAAATACCATTTGGAGGCATTTAATGTTCGAGCAAAAACGGCTGATTTTCGACAAAAGAGATAACACCCCCCCATTACGTCATGCTTCAGAAATGTGGAAAATGGTCCGTTTTCAAATGTTTTATTTTTGAACGTCAGTTCACATTTGTAGGTGGATCATCAGTGTTAGAGCTAAAATTAGCATGTTTAAAGTGATTTTCATGCTTCCAGGGGCTTGGGAAGTTAATTAAATACCATTTGGAGGCATTTAATGTTCGAGCAAAAACGGCTGATTTTCGACAAAAGAGATAACACCCCCCCATTACGTCATGCTTCAGAAATGTGGAAAATGGTCCGTTTTCAAATGTTTTATTTTTGAACGTCAGTTCACATTTGTAGGTGGATCATCAGTGTTAGAGCTAAAATTAGCATGTTTAAAGTGATTTTCATGCTTCCAGGGGCCCAAAACACAAGATTTATGGAATGGTTAAAAGTGCATGAAAATGGCCAATTTACTCACTCTGAGTTCTCAAAAAGGGTTTCTTCACCCCGGGAAGTTAATTAAATACCATTTGGAGGCATTTAATGTTCGAGCAAAAACGGCTGATTTTCGACAAAAGAGATAACACCCCCCCATTACGTCATGCTTCAGAAATGTGGAAAATGGTCCGTTTTCAAATGTTTTATTTTTGAACGTCAGTTCACATTTGTAGGTGGATCATCAGTGTTAGAGCTAAAATTAGCATGTTTAAAGTGATTTTCATGCTTCCAGGGGCTCGGGAAGTTAATTAAATACCATTTGGAGGCATTTAATGTTCGAGCAAAAACGGCTGATTTTCGACAAAAGAGATAACACCCCCCCATTACGTCATGCTTCAGAAATGTGGAAAATGGTCCGTTTTCAAATGTTTTATTTTTGAACGTCAGTTCACATTTGTAGGTGGATCATCAGTGTTAGAGCTAAAATTAGCATGTTTAAAGTGATTTTCATGCTTCCAGGGGCTCGGGAAGTTAATTAAATACCATTTGGAGGCATTTAATGTTCGAGCAAAAACGGCTGATTTTCGACAAAAGAGATAACACCCCCCCATTACGTCATGCTTCAGAAATGTGGAAAATGGTCCGTTTTCAAATGTTTTATTTTTGAACGTCAGTTCACATTTGTAGGTGGATCATCAGTGTTAGAGCTAAAATTAGCATGTTTAAAGTGATTTTCATGCTTCCAGGGGCCCAAAACACAAGATTTATGGAATGGTTAAAAGTGCATGAAAATGGCCAATTTACTCACTCTGAGTTCTCAAAAAGGGTTTCTTCACCCCGGGAAGTTAATTAAATACCATTTGGAGGCATTTAATGTTCGAGCAAAAACGGCTGATTTTCGACAAAAGAGATAACACCCCCCCATTACGTCATGCTTCAGAAATGTGGAAAATGGTCCGTTTTCAAATGTTTTATTTTTGAACGTCAGTTCACATTTGTAGGTGGATCATCGGTGTTAGAGCTAAAATTAGCATGTTTAAAGTGATTTTCATGCTTCCAGGGGCTCGGGAAGTTAATTAAATACCATTTGGAGGCATTTAATGTTCGAGCAAAAACGGCTGATTTTCGACAAAAGAGATAACACCCCCCCATTACGTCATGCTTCAGAAATGTGGAAAATGGTCCGTTTTCAAATGTTTTATTTTTGAACGTCAGTTCACATTTGTAGGTGGATCATCAGTGTTAGAGCTAAAATTAGCATGTTTAAAGTGATTTTCATGCTTCCAGGGGCCCAAAACACAAGATTTATGGAATGGTTAAAAGTGCATGAAAATGGCCAATTTACTCACTCTGAGTTCTCAAAAAGGGTTTCTTCACCCCGGGAAGTTAATTAAATACCATTTGGAGGCATTTAATGTTCGAGCAAAAACGGCTGATTTTCGACAAAAGAGATAACACCCCCCATTACGTCATGCTTCAGAAATGTGGAAAATGGTCCGTTTTCAAATGTTTTATTTTTGAATGTCAGTTCACATTTGTAGGTGGATCATCAGTGTTAGAGCTAAAATTAGCATGTTTAAAGTGATTTTCATGCTTCCAGGGGCCCAAAACACAAGATTTATGGAATGGTTAAAAGTGCATGAAAATGGCCAATTTACTCACTCTGAGTTCTCAAAAAGGGTTTCTTCACCCCGGGAAGTTAATTAAATACCATTTGGAGGCATTTAATGTTCGAGCAAAAACGGCTGATTTTCGACAAAAGAGATAACACCCCCCCATTACGTCATGCTTCAGAAATGTGGAAAATGGTCCGTTTTCAAATGTTTTATTTTTGAACGTCAGTTCACATTTGTAGGTGGATCATCAGTGTTAGAGCTAAAATTAGCATGTTTAAAGTGATTTTCATGCTTCCAGGGGCCCAAAACACAAGATTTATGGAATGGTTAAAAGTGCATGAAAATGGCCAATTTACTCACTCTGAGTTCTCAAAAAGGGTTTCTTCACCCCGGGAAGTTAATTAAATACCATTTGGAGGCATTTAATGTTCGAGCAAAAACGGCTGATTTTCGACAAAAGAGATAACACCCCCCCATTACGTCATGCTTCAGAAATGTGGAAAATGGTCCGTTTTCAAATGTTTTATTTTTGAACGTCAGTTCACATTTGTAGGTGGATCATCAGTGTTAGAGCTAAAATTAGCATGTTTAAAGTGATTTTCATGCTTCCAGGGGCTCGGGAAGTTAATTAAATACCATTTGGAGGCATTTAATGTTCGAGCAAAAACAGCTGATTTTCGACAAAAGAGATAACACCCCCCCATTACGTCATGCTTCAGAAATGTGGAAAATGGTCCGTTTTCAAATGTTTTATTTTTGAACGTCAGTTCACATTTGTAGGTGGATCATCAGTGTTAGAGCTAAAATTAGCATGTTTAAAGTGATTTTCATGCTTCCAGGGGCTCGGGAAGTTAATTAAATACCATTTGGAGGCATTTAATGTTCGAGCAAAAACGGCTGATTTTCGACAAAAGAGATAACACCCCCCCATTACGTCATGCTTCAGTAATGTGGAAAATGGTCCGTTTTCAAATGTTTTATTTTTGAACGTCAGTTCACATTTGTAGGTGGATCATCAGTGTTAGAGCTAAAATTAGCATGTTTAAAGTGATTTTCATGCTTCCAGGGGCTCGGGAAGTTAATTAAATACCATTTGGAGGCATTTAATGTTCGAGCAAAAACGGCTGATTTTCGACAAAAGAGATAACACCCCCCCATTACGTCATGCTTCAGAAATGTGGAAAATGGTCCGTTTTCAAATGTTTTATTTTTGAACGTCAGTTCACATTTGTAGGTGGATCATCAGTGTTAGAGCTAAAATTAGCATGTTTAAAGTGATTTTCATGCTTCCAGGGGCCCAAAACACAAGATTTATGGAATGGTTAAAAGTGCATGAAAATGGCCAATTTACTCACTCTGAGTTCTCAAAAAGGGTTTCTTCACCCCGGGAAGTTAATTAAATACCATTTGGAGGCATTTAATGTTCGAGCAAAAACGGCTGATTTTCGACAAAAGAGCTAACACCCCCCCATTACGTCATGCTTCAAAAATGTGGAAAATGGTCCGTTTTCAAATGTTTTATTTTTGAACGTCAGTTCACATTTGTAGGTGGATCATCAGTGTTAGAGCTAAAATTAGCATGTTTAAAGTGATTTTCATGCTTCCAGGGGCTCGGGAAGTTAATTAAATACCATTTGGAGGCATTTAATGTTCGAGCAAAAACGGCTGATTTTCGACAAAAGAGATAACACCCCCCCATTACGTCATGCTTCAGAAATGTGGAAAATGGTCCGTTTTCAAATGTTTTATTTTTGAACGTCAGTTCACATTTGTAGGTGGATCATCAGTGTTAGAGCTAAAATTAGCATGTTTAAAGTGATTTTCATGCTTCCAGGGGCTCGGGAAGTTAATTAAATACCATTTGGAGGCATTTAATGTTCGAGCAAAAACGGCTGATTTTCGACAAAAGAGATAACACCCCCCCATTACGTCATGCTTCAGAAATGTGGAAAATGGTCCGTTTTCAAATGTTTTATTTTTGAACGTCAGTTCACATTTGTAGGTGGATCATCAGTGTTAGAGCTAAAATTAGCATGTTTAAAGTGATTTTCATGCTTCCAGGGGCCCAAAACACAAGATTTATGGAATGGTTAAAAGTGCATGAAAATGGCCAATTTACTCACTCTGAGTTCTCAAAAAGGGTTTCTTCACCCCGGGAAGTTAATTAAATACCATTTGGAGGCATTTAATGTTCGAGCAAAAACGGCTGATTTTCGACAAAAGAGCTAACACCCCCCCATTACGTCATGCTTCAGAAATGTGGAAAATGGTCCGTTTTCAAATGTTTTATTTTTGAACGTCAGTTCACATTTGTAGGTGGATCATCAGTGTTAGAGCTAAAATTAGCATGTTTAAAGTGATTTTCATGCTTCCAGGGGCTCGGGAAGTTAATTAAATACCATTTGGAGGCATTTAATGTTCGAGCAAAAACGGCTGATTTTCGACAAAAGAGATAACACCCCCCATTACGTCATGCTTCAGAAATGTGGAAAATGGTCCGTTTTCAAATGTTTTATTTTTGAACGTCAGTTCACATTTGTAGGTGGATCATCAGTGTTAGAGCTAAAATTAGCATGTTTAAAGTGATTTTCATGCTTCCAGGGGCTCGGGAAGTTAATTAAATACCATTTGGAGGCATTTAATGTTCGAGCAAAAACGGCTGATTTTCGACAAAAGAGATAACACCCCCCCATTACGTCATGCTTCAGAAATGTGGAAAATGGTCCGTTTTCAAATGTTTTATTTTTGAACGTCAGTTCACATTTGTAGGTGGATCATCAGTGTTAGAGCTAAAATTAGCACGTTTAAAGTGATTTTCATGCTTCCAGGGGCTCGGGAAGTTAATTAAATACCATTTGGAGGCATTTAATGTTCGAGCAAAAACGGCTGATTTTCGACAAAAGAGATAACACCCCCCCATTACGTCATGCTTCAGAAATGTGGAAAATGGTCCGTTTTCAAATGTTTTATTTTTGAACGTCAGTTCACATTTGTAGGTGGATCATCAGTGTTAGAGCTAAAATTAGCATGTTTAAAGTGATTTTCATGCTTCCAGGGGCCCAAAACACAAGATTTATGGAATGGTTAAAAGTGCATGAAAATGGCCAATTTACTCACTCTGAGTTCTCAAAAAGGGTTTCTTCACCCCGGGAAGTTAATTAAATACCATTTGGAGGCATTTAATGTTCGAGCAAAAACGGCTGATTTTCGACAAAAGAGATAACACCCCCCCATTACGTCATGCTTCAGAAATGTGGAAAATGGTCCGTTTTCAAATGTTTTATTTTTGAACGTCAGTTCACATTTGTAGGTGGATCATCAGTGTTAGAGCTAAAATTAGCATGTTTAAAGTGATTTTCATGCTTCCAGGGGCTCGGGAAGTTAATTAAATACCATTTGGAGGCATTTAATGTTCGAGCAAAAACGGCTGATTTTCGACAAAAGAGATAACACCCCCCCATTACGTCATGCTTCAGAAATGTGGAAAATGGTCCGTTTTCAAATGTTTTATTTTTGAACGTCAGTTCACATTTGTAGGTGGATCATCAGTGTTAGAGCTAAAATTAGCATGTTTAAAGTGATTTTCATGCTTTCAGGGGCTCGGGAAGTTAATTAAATACCATTTGGAGGCATTTAATGTTCGAGCAAAAACGGCTGATTTTCGACAAACGAGATAACACCCCCCCATTACGTCATGCTTCAGAAATGTGGAAAATGGTCCGTTTTCAAATGTTTTATTTTTGAACGTCAGTTCACATTTGTAGGTGGATCATCAGTGTTAGAGCTAAAATTAGCATGTTTAAAGTGATTTTCATGCTTCCAGGGGCCCAAAACACAAGATTTATGGAATGGTTAAAAGTGCATGAAAATGGCCAATTTACTCACTCTGAGTTCTCAAAAAGGGTTTCTTCACCCCGGGAAGTTAATTAAATACCATTTGGAGGCATTTAATGTTCGAGCAAAAACGGCTGATTTTCGACAAAAGAGATAACACCCCCCCATTACGTCATGCTTCAGAAATGTGGAAAATTGTCCGTTTTCAAATGTTTTATTTTTGAACGTCAGTTCACATTTGTAGGTGGATCATCAGTGTTAGAGCTTAAATTAGCATGTTTAAAGTGATTTTCATGCTTCCAGGGGCTCGGGAAGTTAATTAAATACCATTTGGAGGCATTTAATGTTCGAGCAAAAACGGCTGATTTTCGACAAAAGAGATAACACCCCCCCATTACGTCATGCTTCAGAAATGTGGAAAATGGTCCGTTTTCAAATGTTTTATTTTTGAACGTCAGTTCACATTTGTAGGTGGATCATCAGTGTTAGAGCTAAAATTAGCATGTTTAAAGTGATTTTCATGCTTCCAGGGGCTCGGGAAGTTAATTAAATACCATTTGGAGGCATTTAATGTTCGAGCAAAAACGGCTGATTTTCGACAAAAGAGATAACACCCCCCCATTACGTCATGCTTCAGAAATGTGGAAAATGGTCCGTTTTCAAATGTTTTTTTTGAACGTCAGTTCACATTTGTAGGTGGATCATCAGTGTTAGAGCTAAAATTAGCATGTTTAAAGTGATTTTCATGCTTCCAGGGGCTCGGGAAGTTAATTAAATACCATTTGGAGGCATTTAATGTTCGAGCAAAAACGGCTGATTTTCGACAAAAGAGATAACACCCCCCCATTACGTCATGCTTCAGAAATGTGGAAAATGGTCCGTTTTCAAATGTTTTATTTTTGAACGTCAGTTCACATTTGTAGGTGGATCATCAGTGTTAGAGCTAAAATTAGCATGTTTAAAGTGATTTTCATGCTTCCAGGGGCCCAAAACACAAGATTTATGGAATGGTTAAAAGTGCATGAAAATGGCCAATTTACTCACTCTGAGTTCTCAAAAAGGGTTTCTTCACCCCGGGAAGTTAATTAAATACCATTTGGAGGCATTTAATGTTCGAGCAAAAACGGCTGATTTTCGACAAAAGAGATAACACCCCCCCATTACGTCATGCTTCAGAAATGTGGAAAATGGTCCGTTTTCAAATGTTTTATTTTTGAACGTCAGTTCACATTTGTAGGTGGATCATCAGTGTTAGAGCTAAAATTAGCATGTTTAAAGTGATTTTCATGCTTCCAGGGGCTCGGGAAGTTAATTAAATACCATTTGGAGGCATTTAATGTTCGAGCAAAAACGGCTGATTTTCGACAAAAGAGATAACACCCCCCCATTACGTCATGCTTCAGAAATGTGGAAAATGGTCCGTTTTCAAATGTTTTATTTTTGAACGTCAGTTCACATTTGTAGGTGGATCATCAGTGTTAGAGCTAAAATTAGCATGTTTAAAGTGATTTTCATGCTTCCAGGGGCTCGGGAAGTTAATTAAATACCATTTGGAGGCATTTATTGTTCGAGCAAAAACGGCTGATTTTCGACAAAAGAGATAACACCCCCCCATTACGTCATGCTTCAGAAATGTGGAAAATGGTCCGTTTTCAAATGTTTTATTTTTGAACGTCAGTTCACATTTGTAGGTGGATCATCAGTGTTAGAGCTAAAATTAGCATGTTTAAAGTGATTTTCATGCTTCCAGGGGCTCGGGAAGTTAATTAAATACCATTTGGAGGCATTTAATGTTCGAGCAAAAACGGCTGATTTTCAACAAAAGAGATAACACCCCCCCATTACGTCATGCTTCAGAAATGTGGAAAATGGTCCGTTTTCAAATGTTTTATTTTTGAACGTCAGTTCACATTTGTAGGTGGATCATCAGTGTTAGAGCTAAAATTAGCATGTTTAAAGTGATTTTCATGCTTCCAGGGGCTCGGGAAGTTAATTAAATACCATTTGGAGGCATTTAATGTTCGAGCAAAAACGGCTGATTTTCGACAAAAGAGATAACACCCCCCCATTACGTCATGCTTCAGAAATGTGGAAAATGGTCCGTTTTCAAATGTTTTATTTTTGAACGTCAGTTCACATTTGTAGGTGGATCATCAGTGTTAGAGCTAAAATTAGCATGTTTAAAGTGATTTTCATGCTTCCAGGGGCTCGGGAAGTTAATTAAATACCATTTGGAGGCATTTAATGTTCGAGCAAAAACGGCTGATTTTCGACAAAAGAGATAACACCCCCCCATTACGTCATGCTTCAGAAATGTGGAAAATGGTCCGTTTTCAAATGTTTTATTTTTGAACGTCAGTTCACATTTGTAGGTGGATCATCAGTGTTAGAGCTAAAATTAGCATGTTTAAAGTGATTTTCATGCTTCCAGGGGCTCGGGAAGTTAATTAAATACCATTTGGAGGCATTTAATGTTCGAGCAAAAACGGCTGATTTTCGACAAAAGAGATAACACCCCCCCATTACGTCATGCTTCAGAAATGTGGAAAATGGTCCGTTTTCAAATGTTTTATTTTTGAACGTCAGTTCACATTTGTAGGTGGATCATCAGTGTTAGAGCTAAAATTAGCATGTTTAAAGTGATTTTCATGCTTCCAGGGGCCCAAAACACAAGATTTATGGAATGGTTAAAAGTGCATGAAAATGGCCAATTTACTCACTCTGAGTTCTCAAAAAGGGTTTCTTCACCCCGGGAAGTTAATTAAATACCATTTGGAGGCATTTAATGTTCGAGCAAAAACGGCTGATTTTCGACAAAAGAGATAACACCCCCCCATTACGTCATACTTCAGAAATGTGGAAAATGGTCTGTTTTCAAATGTTTTATTTTTGAACGTCAGTTCACATTTGTAGGTGGATCATCAGTGTTAGAGCTAAAATTAGCATGTTTAAAGTGATTTTCATGCTTCCAGGGGCTCGGGAAGTTAATTAAATACCATTTGGAGGCATTTAATGTTCGAGCAAAAACGGCTGATTTTCGACAAAAGAGATAACACCCCCCCATTACGTCATGCTTCAGAAATGTGGAAAATGGTCCGTTTTCAAATGTTTTATTTTTGAACGTGAGTTCACATTTGTAGGTGGATCATCAGTGTTAGAGCTAAAATTAGCATGTTTAAAGTGATTTTCATGCTTCCAGGGGCCCAAAACACAAGATTTATGGAATGGTTAAAAGTGCATGAAAATGGCCAATTTACTCACTCTGAGTTCTCAAAAAGGGTTTCTTCACCCCGGGAAGTTAATTAAATACCATTTGGAGGCATTTAATGTTAGAGCAAAAACGGCTGATTTTCGACAAAAGAGATAACACCCCCCCATTACGTCATGCTTCAGAAATGTGGAAAATGGTCCGTTTTCAAATGTTTTATTTTTGAACGTCAGTTCACATTTGTAGGTGGATCATCAGTGTTAGAGCTAAAATTAGCATGTTTAAAGTGATTGTCATGCTTCCAGGGGCTCGGGAAGTTAATTAAATACCATTTGGAGGCATTTAATGTTCGAGCAAAAACGGCTGATTTTCGACAAAAGAGATAACACCCCCCCATTACGTCATGCTTCAGAAATGTGGAAAATGGTCCGTTTTCAAATGTTTTATTTTTGAACGTCAGTTCACATTTGTAGGTGGATCATCAGTGTTAGAGCTAAAATTAGCATGTTTAAAGTGATTTTCATGCTTCCAGGGGCCCAAAACACAAGATTTATGGAATGGTTAAAAGTGCATGAAAATGGCCAATTTACTCACTCTGAGTTCTCAAAAAGGGTTTCTTCACCCCGGGAAGTTAATTAAATACCATTTGGAGGCATTTAATGTTCGAGCAAAAACGGCTGATTTTCGACAAAAGAGATAACACCCCCCCATTACGTCATGCTTCAGAAATGTGGAAAATGGTCCGTTTTCAAATGTTTTATTTTTGAACGTCAGTTCACATTTGTAGGTGGATCATCAGTGTTAGAGCTAAAATTAGCATGTTTAAAGTGATTTTCATGCTTCCAGGGGCCCAAAACACAAGATTTATGGAATGGTTAAAAGTGCATGAAAATGGCCAATTTACTCACTCTGAGTTCTCAAAAAGGGTTTCTTCACCCCGGGAAGTTAATTAAATACCATTTGGAGGCATTTAATGTTCGAGCAAAAACGGCTGATTTTCGACAAAAGAGATAACACCCCCCCATTACGTCATGCTTCAGAAATGTGGAAAATGGTCCGTTTTCAAATGTTTTATTTTTGAACGTCAGTTCACATTTGTAGGTGGATCATCAGTGTTAGAGCTAAAATTAGCATGTTTAAAGTGATTTTCATGCTTCCAGGGGCCCAAAACACAAGATTTATGGAATGGTTAAAAGTGCATGAAAATGGCCAATTTACTCACTCTGAGTTCTCAAAAAGGGTTTCTTCACCCCGGGAAGTTAATTAAATACCATTTGGAGGCATTTAATGTTCGAGCAAAAACGGCTGATTTTCGACAAAAGAGATAACACCCCCCATTACGTCATGCTTCAGAAATGTGGAAAATGGTCCGTTTTCAAATGTTTTATTTTTGAACGTCAGTTCACATTTGTAGGTGGATCATCAGTGTTAGAGCTAAAATTAGCATGTTTAAAGTGATTTTCATGCTTCCAGGGGCTCGGGAAGTTAATTAAATACCATTTGGAGGCATTTAATGTTCGAGCAAAAACGGCTGATTTTCGACAAAAGAGATAACACCCCCACATT
Organism: Lissotriton vulgaris; assembly: GCF_964263255.1. Classification (NCBI taxonomy): domain Eukaryota; kingdom Metazoa; phylum Chordata; class Amphibia; order Caudata; family Salamandridae; genus Lissotriton; species Lissotriton vulgaris. The sequence goes on along the minus strand of NW_028247460.1, from coordinate 59,429 downwards.
ACGTCATGCTTCAGAAATGTGGAAAATGGTCCGTTTTCAAATGTTTTATTTTTGAACGTCAGTTCACATTTGTAGGTGGATCATCAGTGTTAGAGCTAAAATTAGCATGTTTAAAGTGATTTTCATGCTTCCAGGGGCCCAAAACACAAGATTTATGGAATGGTTAAAAGTGCATGAAAATGGCCAATTTACTCACTCTGAGTTCTCAAAAAGGGTTTCTTCACCCCGGGAAGTTAATTAAATACCATTTGGAGGCATTTAATGTTAGAGCAAAAACGGCTGATTTTCGACAAAAGAGATAACACCCCCCCATTACGTCATGCTTCAGAAATGTGGAAAATGGTCCGTTTTCAAATGTTTTATTTTTGAACGTCAGTTCACATTTGTAGGTGGATCATCAGTGTTAGAGCTAAAATTAGCATGTTTAAAGTGATTTTCATGCTTCCAGGGGCCCAAAACACAAGATTTATGGAATGGTTAAAAGTGCATGAAAATGGCCAATTTACTCACTCTGAGTTCTCAAAAAGGGTTTCTTCACCCCGGGAAGTTAATTAAATACCATTTGGAGGCATTTAATGTTCGAGCAAAAACGGCTGATTTTCGACAAAAGAGATAACACACCCCCATTACGTCATGCTTCAGAAATGTGGAAAATGGTCCGTTTTCAAATGTTTTATTTTTGAACGTCAGTTCACATTTGTAGGTGGATCATCAGTGTTAGAGCTAAAATTAGCATGTTTAAAGTGATTTTCATGCTTCCAGGGGCCCAAAACACAAGATTTATGGAATGGTTAAAAGTGCATGAAAATGGCCAATTTACTCACTCTGAGTTCTCAAAAAGGGTTTCTTCACCCTGGGAAGTTAATTAAATACCATTTGGAGGCATTTAATGTTAGAGCAAAAACGGCTGATTTTCGACAAAAGAGATAACACCCCCCCATTACGTCATGCTTCAGAAATGTGGAAAATGGTCCGTTTTCAAATGTTTTATTTTTGAACGTCAGTTCACATTTGTAGGTGGATCATCAGTGTTAGAGCTAAAATTAGCATGTTTAAAGTGATTTTCATGCTTCTTGGGGCCCAAAACACAAGATTTATGGAATGGTTAAAAGTGCATGAAAATGGCCAATTTACTCACTCTGAGTTCTCAAAAAGGGTTTCTTCACCCCGGGAAGTTAATTAAATACCATTTGGAGGCATTTAATGTTCGAGCAAAAACGGCTGATTTTCGACAAAAGAGATAACACCCCCCCATTACGTCATGCTTCAGAAATGTGGAAAATGGTCCGTTTTCAAATGTTTTATTTTTGAACGTCAGTTCACATTTGTAGGTGGATCATCAGTGTTAGAGCTAAAATTAGCATGTTTAAAGTGATTTTCATGCTTCCAGGGGCTCGGGAAGTTAATTAAATACCATTTGGAGGCATTTAATGTTCGAGCAAAAACGGCTGATTTTCGACAAAAGAGATAACACCCCCCCATTACGTCATGCTTCAGAAATGTGGAAAATGGTCCGTTTTCAAATGTTTTATTTTTGAACGTCAGTTCACATTTGTAGGTGGATCATCAGTGTTAGAGCTAAAATTAGCATGTTTAAAGTGATTTTCATGCTTCCAGGGGCCCAAAACACAAGATTTATGGAATGGGTAAAAGTGCATGAAAATGGCCAATTTACTCACTCTGAGTTCTCAAAAAGGGTTTCTTCACCCCGGGAAGTTAATTAAATACCATTTGGAGGCATTTAATGTTCGAGCAAAAACGGCTGATTTTCGACAAAAGAGATAACACCCCCCCATTACGTCATGCTTCAGAAATGTGGAAAATGGTCCGTTTTCAAATGTTTTATTTTTGAACGTCAGTTCACATTTGTAGGTGGATCATCAGTGTTAGAGCTAAAATTAGCATGTTTAAAGTGATTTTCATGCTTCCAGGGGCTCGGGAAGTTAATTAAATACCATTTGGAGGCATTTAATGTTCGAGCAAAAACGGCTGATTTTCGACAAAAGAGATAACACACCCCCATTACGTCATGCTTCAGAAATGTGGAAAATGGTCCGTTTTCAAATGTTTTATTTTTGAACGTCAGTTCACATTTGTAGGTGGATCATCAGTGTTAGAGCTAAAATTAGCATGTTTAAAGTGATTTTCATGCTTCCAGGGGCCCAAAACACAAGATTTATGGAATGGTTAAAAGTGCATGAAAATGGCCAATTTACTCACTCTGAGTTCTCAAAAAGGGTTTCTTCACCCCGGGAAGTTAATTAAATACCATTTGGAGGCATTTAATGTTCGAGCAAAAACGGCTGATTTTCGACAAAAGAGATAACACCCCCCCATTACGTCATGCTTCAGAAATGTGGAAAATGGTCCGTTTTCAAATGTTTTATTTTTGAACGTCAGTTCACATTTATAGGTGGATCATCAGTGTTAGAGCTAAAATTAGCATGTTTAATGTGATTTTCATGCTTCCAGGGGCTCGGGAAGTTAATTAAATACCATTTGGAGGCATTTAATGTTCGAGCAAAAACGGCTGATTTTCGACAAAAGAGATAACACCCCCCCATTACGTCATGCTTCAGAAATGTGGAAAATGGTCCGTTTTCAAATGTTTTATTTTTGACCGTCAGTTCACATTTGTAGGTGGATCATCAGTGTTAGAGCTAAAATTAGCATGTTTAAAGTGATTGTCATGCTTCTTGGGGCCCAAAACACAAGATTTATGGAATGGTTAAAAGTGCATGAAAATGGCCAATTTACTCACTCTGAGTTCTCAAAAAGGGTTTCTTCACCCCGGGAAGTTAATTAAATACCATTTGGAGGCATTTAATGTTCGAGCAAAAACGGCTGATTTTCGACAAAAGAGATAACACCCCCCCATTACGTCATGCTTCAGAAATGTGGAAAATGGTCCGTTTTCAAATGTTTTATTTTTGAACGTCAGTTCACATTTGTAGGTGGATCATCAGTGTTAGAGCTAAAATTAGCATGTTTAAAGTGATTTTCATGCTTCCAGGGGCTCGGGAAGTTAATTAAATACCATTTGGAGGCATTTAATGTTCGAGCAAAAACGGCTGATTTTCGACAAAAGAGATAACACCCCCCCATTACGTCATGCTTCAGAAATGTGGAAAATGGTCCGTTTTCAAATGTTTTATTTTTGAACGTCAGTTCACATTTGTAGGTGGATCATCAGTGTTAGAGCTAAAATTAGCATGTTTAAAGTGATTTTCATGCTTCCAGGGGCTCGGGAAGTTAATTAAATACCATTTGGAGGCATTTAATGTTCGAGCAAAAACGGCTGATTTTCGACAAAAGAGATAACACCCCCCCATTACGTCATGCTTCAGAAATGTGGAAAATGGTCCGTTTTCAAATGTTTTATTTTTGAACGTCAGTTCACATTTGTAGGTGGATCATCAGTGTTAGAGCTAAAATTAGCATGTTTAAAGTGATTTTCATGCTTCCAGGGGCTCGGGAAGTTAATTAAATACCATTTGGAGGCATTTAATGTTCGAGCAAAAACGGCTGATTTTCGACAAAAGAGATAACACCCCCCATTACGTCATGCTTCAGAAATGTGGAAAATGGTCCGTTTTCAAATGTTTTATTTTTGAACGTCAGTTCACATTTGTAGGTGGATCATCAGTGTTAGAGCTAAAATTAGCACGTTTAAAGTGATTTTCATGCTTCCAGGGGCTCGGGAAGTTAATTAAATACCATTTGGAGGCATTTAATGTTCGAGCAAAAACGGCTGATTTTCGACAAAAGAGATAACACCCCCCCATTACGTCATGCTTCAGAAATGTGGAAAATGGTCCGTTTTCAAATGTTTTATTTTTGAACGTCAGTTCACATTTGTAGGTGGATCATCAGTGTTAGAGCTAAAATTAGCATGTTTAAAGTGATTTTCATGCTTCCAGGGGCCCAAAACACAAGATTTATGGAATGGTTAAAAGTGCATGAAAATGGCCAATTTACTCACTCTGAGTTCTCAAAAAGGGTTTCTTCACCCCGGGAAGTTAATTAAATACCATTTGGAGGCATTTAATGTTCGAGCAAAAACGGCTGATTTTCGACAAAAGAGATAACACCCCCCCATTACGTCATGCTTCAGAAATGTGGAAAATGGTCCGTTTTCAAATGTTTTATTTTTGAACGTCAGTTCACATTTGTAGGTGGATCATCAGTGTTAGAGCTAAAATTAGCATGTTTAAAGTGATTTTCATGCTTCCAGGGGCTCGGGAAGTTAATTAAATACCATTTGGAGGCATTTAATGTTCGAGCAAAAACGGCTGATTTTCGACAAAAGAGATAACACCCCCCCATTACGTCATGCTTCAGAAATGTGGAAAATGGTCCGTTTTCAAATGTTTTATTTTTGAACGTCAGTTCACATTTGTAGGTGGATCATCAGTGTTAGAGCTAAAATTAGCATGTTTAAAGTGATTTTCATGCTTCCAGGGGCTCGGGAAGTTAATTAAATACCATTTGGAGGCATTTAATGTTCGAGCAAAAACGGCTGATTTTCGACAAAAGAGATAACACCCCCCCATTACGTCATGCTTCAGAAATGTGGAAAATGGTCCGTTTTCAAATGTTTTATTTTTGAACGTCAGTTCACATTTGTAGGTAGATCATCAGTGTTAGAGCTAAAATTAGCATGTTTAAAGTGATTTTCATGCTTCCAGGGGCCCAAAACACAAGATTTATGGAATGGTTAAAAGTGCATGAAAATGGCCAATTTACTCACTCTGAGTTCTCAAAAAGGGTTTCTTCACCCCGGGAAGTTAATTAAATACCATTTGGAGGCATTTAATGTTCGAGCAAAAACGGCTGATTTTCGACAAAAGAGATAACACCCCCCCATTACGTCATGCTTCAGAAATGTGGAAAATGGTCCGTTTTCAAATGTTTTATTTTTGAACGTCAGTTCACATTTGTAGGTGGATCATCAGTGTTAGAGCTAAAATTAGCATGTTTAAAGTGATTTTCATGCTTCCAGGGGCTCGGGAAGTTAATTAAATACCATTTGGAGGCATTTAATGTTCGAGCAAAAACGGCTGATTTTCGACAAAAGAGATAACACCCCCCCATTACGTCATGCTTCAGAAATGTGGAAAATGGTCCGTTTTCAAATGTTTTATTTTTGAACGTCAGTTCACATTTGTAGGTGGATCATCAGTGTTAGAGCTAAAATTAGCATGTTTAAAGTGATTTTCATGCTTCCAGGGGCTCGGGAAGTTAATTAAATACCATTTGGAGGCATTTATTGTTCGAGCAAAAACGGCTGATTTTCGACAAAAGAGATAACACCCCCCATTACGTCATGCTTCAGAAATGTGGAAAATGGTCCGTTTTCAAATGTTTTATTTTTGAACGTCAGTTCACATTTGTAGGTGGATCATCAGTGTTAGAGCTAAAATTAGCATGTTTAAAGTGATTTTCATGCTTCCAGGGGCTCGGGAAGTTAATTAAATACCATTTGGAGGCATTTAATGTTCGAGCAAAAACGGCTGATTTTCGACAAAAGAGATAACACCCCCCCATTACGTCATGCTTCAGAAATGTGGAAAATGGTCCGTTTTCAAATGTTTTATTTTTGAACGTCAGTTCACATTTGTAGGTGGATCATCAGTGTTAGAGCTAAAATTAGCATGTTTAAAGTGATTTTCATGCTTCCAGGGGCTCGGGAAGTTAATTAAATACCATTTGGAGGCATTTAATGTTCGAGCAAAAACGGCTGATTTTCGACAAAAGAGATAACACCCCCCCATTACGTCATGCTTCAGAAATGTGGAAAATGGTCCGTTTTCAAATGTTTTATTTTTGAACGTCAGTTCACATTTGTAGGTGGATCATCAGTGTTAGAGCTAAAATTAGCATGTTTAAAGTGATTTTCATGCTTCCAGGGGCTCGGGAAGTTAATTAAATACCATTTGGAGGCATTTAATGTTCGAGCAAAAACGGCTGATTTTCGACAAAAGAGATAACACCCCCCCATTACGTCATGCTTCAGAAATGTGGAAAATGGTCCGTTTTCAAATGTTTTATTTTTGAACGTCAGTTCACATTTGTAGGTGGATCATCAGTGTTAGAGCTAAAATTAGCATGTTTTAAGTGATTTTCATGCTTTCAGGGGCTCGGGAAGTTAATTAAATACCATTTGGAGGCATTTAATGTTCGAGCAAAAACGGCTGATTTTCGACAAACGAGATAACACCCCCCCATTACGTCATGCTTCAGAAATGTGGAAAATGGTCCGTTTTCAAATGTTTTATTTTTGAACGTCAGTTCACATTTGTAGGTGGATCATCAGTGTTAGAGCTAAAATTAGCATGTTTAAAGTGATTTTCATGCTTCCAGGGGCCCAAAACACAAGATTTATGGAATGGTTAAAAGTGCATGAAAATGGCCAATTTACTCACTCTGAGTTCTCAAAAAGGGTTTCTTCACCCCGGGAAGTTAATTAAATACCATTTGGAGGCATTTAATGTTCGAGCAAAAACGGCTGATTTTCGACAAAAGAGATAACACCCCCCCATTACGTCATGCTTCAGAAATGTGGAAAATGGTCCGTTTTCAAATGTTTTATTTTTGAACGTCAGTTCACATTTGTAGGTGGATCATCAGTGTTAGAGCTTAAATTAGCATGTTTAAAGTGATTTTCATGCTTCCAGGGGCTCGGGAAGTTAATTAAATACCATTTGGAGGCATTTAATGTTCGAGCAAAAACGGCTGATTTTCGACAAAAGAGATAACACCCCCCCATTACGTCATGCTTCAGAAATGTGGAAAATGGTCCGTTTTCAAATGTTTTATTTTTGAACGTCAGTTCACATTTGTAGGTGGATCATCAGTGTTAGAGCTAAAATTAGCATGTTTAAAGTGATTTTCATGCTTCCAGGGGCTCGGGAAGTTAATTAAATACCATTTGGAGGCATTTAATGTTCGAGCAAAAACGGCTGATTTTCGACAAAAGAGATAACACCCCCCATTACGTCATGCTTCAGAAATGTGGAAAATGGTCCGTTTTCAAATGTTTTATTTTTGAACGTCAGTTCACATTTGTAGGTGGATCATCAGTGTTAGAGCTAAAATTAGCATGTTTAAAGTGATTTTCATGCTTCCAGGGGCCCAAAACACAAGATTTATGGAATGGTTAAAAGTGCATGAAAATGGCCAATTTACTCACTCTGAGTTCTCAAAAAGGGTTTCTTCACCCCGGGAAGTTAATTAAATACCATTTGGAGGCATTTAATGTTCGAGCAAAAACGGCTGATTTTCGACAAAAGAGATAACACCCCCCCATTACGTCATGCTTCAGAAATGTGGAAAATGGTCCGTTTTCAAATGTTTTATTTTTGAACGTCAGTTCACATTTGTAGGTGGATCATCAGTGTTAGAGCTAAAATTAGCATGTTTAAAGTGATTTTCATGCTTCCAGGGGCTCGGGAAGTTAATTAAATACCATTTGGAGGCATTTAATGTTCGAGCAAAAACGGCTGATTTTCGACAAAAGAGATAACACCCCCCCATTACGTCATGCTTCAGAAATGTGGAAAATGGTCCGTTTTCAAATGTTTTATTTTTGAACGTCAGTTCACATTTGTAGGTGGATCATCAGTGTTAGAGCTAAAATTAGCATGTTTAAAGTGATTTTCATGCTTCCAGGGGCTCGGGAAGTTAATTAAATACCATTTGGAGGCATTTATTGTTCGAGCAAAAACGGCTGATTTTCGACAAAAGAGATAACACCCCCCATTACGTCATGCTTCAGAAATGTGGAAAATGGTCCGTTTTCAAATGTTTTATTTTTGAACGTCAGTTCACATTTGTAGGTGGATCATCAGTGTTAGAGCTAAAATTAGCATGTTTAAAGTGATTTTCATGCTTCCAGGGGCTCGGGAAGTTAATTAAATACCATTTGGAGGCATTTAATGTTCGAGCAAAAACGGCTGATTTTCGACAAAAGAGATAACACCCCCCCATTACGTCATGCTTCAGAAATGTGGAAAATGGTCCGTTTTCAAATGTTTTATTTTTGAACGTCAGTTCACATTTGTAGGTGGATCATCACTGTTAGAGCTAAAATTAGCATGTTTAAAGTGATTTTCATGCTTCCAGGGGCTCGGGAAGTTAATTAAATACCATTTGGAGGCATTTAATGTTCGAGCAAAAACGGCTGATTTTCGACAAAAGAGATAACACCCCCCCATTACGTCATGCTTCAGAAATGTGGAAAATGGTCCGTTTTCAAATGTTTTATTTTTGAACGTCAGTTCACATTTGTAGGTGGATCATCAGTGTTAGAGCTAAAATTAGCATGTTTAAAGTGATTTTCATGCTTCCAGGGGCTCGGGAAGTTAATTAAATACCATTTGGAGGCATTTAATGTTCGAGCAAAAACGGCTGATTTTCGACAAAAGAGATAACACCCCCCCATTACGTCATGCTTCAGAAATGTGGAAAATGGTCCGTTTTCAAATGTTTTATTTTTGAACGTCAGTTCACATTTGTAGGTGGATCATCAGTGTTAGAGCTAAAATTAGCATGTTTAAAGTGATTTTCATGCTTCCAGGGGCTCGGGAAGTTAATTAAATACCATTTGGAGGCATTTAATGTTCGAGCAAAAACGGCTGATTTTCGACAAAAGAGATAACACCCCCCCATTACGTCATGCTTCAGAAATGTGGAAAATGGTCCGTTTTCAAATGTTTTATTTTTGAACGTCAGTTCACATTTGTAGGTGGATCATCAGTGTTAGAGCTAAAATTAGCATGTTTAAAGTGATTTTCATGCTTCCAGGGGCCCAAAACACAAGATTTATGGAATGGTTAAAAGTGCATGAAAATGGCCAATTTACTCACTCTGAGTTCTCAAAAAGGGTTTCTTCACCCCGGGAAGTTAATTAAATACCATTTGGAGGCATTTAATGTTCGAGCAAAAACGGCTGATTTTCGACAAAAGAGATAACACCCCCCCATTACGTCATACTTCAGAAATGTGGAAAATGGTCTGTTTTCAAATGTTTTATTTTTGAACGTCAGTTCACATTTGTAGGTGGATCATCAGTGTTAGAGCTAAAATTAGCATGTTTAAAGTGATTTTCATGCTTCCAGGGGCTCGGGAAGTTAATTAAATACCATTTGGAGGCATTTAATGTTCGAGCAAAAACGGCTGATTTTCGACAAAAGAGATAACACCCCCCCATTACGTCATGCTTCAGAAATGTGGAAAATGGTCCGTTTTCAAATGTTTTATTTTTGAACGTGAGTTCACATTTGTAGGTGGATCATCAGTGTTAGAGCTAAAATTAGCATGTTTAAAGTGATTTTCATGCTTCCAGGGGCCCAAAACACAAGATTTATGGAATGGTTAAAAGTGCATGAAAATGGCCAATTTACTCACTCTGAGTTCTCAAAAAGGGTTTCTTCACCCCGGGAAGTTAATTAAATACCATTTGGAGGCATTTAATGTTAGAGCAAAAACGGCTGATTTTCGACAAAAGAGATAACACCCCCCCATTACGTCATGCTTCAGAAATGTGGAAAATGGTCCGTTTTCAAATGTTTTATTTTTGAACGTCAGTTCACATTTGAAGGTGGATCATCAGTGTTAGAGCTAAAATTAGCATGTTTAAAGTGATTTTCATGCTTCCAGGGGCTCGGGAAGTTAATTAAATACCATTTGGAGGCATTTAATGTTCGAGCAAAAACGGCTGATTTTCGACAAAAGAGATAACACCCCCCCATTACGTCATGCTTCAGAAATGTGGAAAATGGTCCGTTTTCAAATGTTTTATTTTTGAACGTCAGTTCACATTTGTAGGTGGATCATCAGTGTTAGAGCTAAAATTAGCATGTTTAAAGTGATTTTCATGCTTCCAGGGGCCCAAAACACAAGATTTATGGAATGGTTAAAAGTGCATGAAAATGGCCAATTTACTCACTCTGAGTTCTCAAAAAGGGTTTCTTCACCCCGGGAAGTTAATTAAATACCATTTGGAGGCATTTAATGTTCGAGCAAAAACGGCTGATTTTCGACAAAAGAGATAACACCCCCCCATTACGTCATGCTTCAGAAATGTGGAAAATGGTCCGTTTTCAAATGTTTTATTTTTGACCGTCAGTTCACATTTGTAGGTGGATCATCAGTGTTAGAGCTAAAATTAGCATGTTTAAAGTGATTTTCATGCTTCCAGGGGCTCGGGAAGTTAATTAAATACCATTTGGAGGCATTTAATGTTCGAGCAAAAACGGCTGATTTTCGACAAAAGAGATAACACCCCCCCATTACGTCATGCTTCAGAAATGTGGAAAATGGTCCGTTTTCAAATGTTTTATTTTTGAACGTCAGTTCACATTTGTAGGTGGATCATCAGTGTTAGAGCTAAAATTAGCATGTTTAAAGTGATTTTCATGCTTCCAGGGGCCCAAAACACAAGATTTATGGAATGGTTAAAAGTGCATGAAAATGGCCAATTTACTCACTCTGAGTTCTCAAAAAGGGTTTCTTCACCCCGGGAAGTTAATTAAATACCATTTGGAGGCATTTAATGTTAGAGCAAAAACGGCTGATTTTCGACAAAAGAGATAACACCCCCCCATTACGTCATGCTTCAGAAATGTGGAAAATGGTCCGTTTTCAAATGTTTTATTTTTGAACGTCAGTTCACATTTGTAGGTGGATCATCAGTGTTAGAGCTAAAATTAGCATGTTTAAAGTGATTTTCATGCTTCCAGGGGCCCAAAACACAAGATTTATGGAATGGTTAAAAGTGCATGAAAATGGCCAATTTACTCACTCTGAGTTCTCAAAAAGGGTTTCTTCACCCCGGGAAGTTAATTAAATACCATTTGGAGGCATTTAATGTTCGAGCAAAAACGGCTGATTTTCGACAAAAGAGATAACACCCCCCCATTACGTCATGCTTCAGAAATGTGGAAAATGGTCCGTTTTCAAATGTTTTATTTTTGAACGTCAGTTCACATTTGTAGGTGGATCATCAGTGTTAGAGCTAAAATTAGCATGTTTAAAGTGATTTTCATGCTTCCAGGGGCTCGGGAAGTTAATTAAATACCATTTGGAGGCATTTAATGTTCGAGCAAAAACGGCTGATTTTCGACAAAAGAGATAACACCCCCCCATTACGTCATGCTTCAGAAATGTGGAAAATGGTCCGTTTTCAAATGTTTTATTTTTGAACGTCAGTTCACATTTGTAGGTGGATCATCAGTGTTAGAGCTAAAATTAGCATGTTTAAAGTGATTTTCATGCTTCCAGGGGCTCGGGAAGTTAATTAAATACCATTTGGAGGCATTTAATGTTCGAGCAAAAACGGCTGATTTTCGACAAAAGAGATAACACCCCCCCATTACGTCATGCTTCAGAAATGTGGAAAATGGTCCGTTTTCAAATGTTTTATTTTTGAACGTCAGTTCACATTTGTAGGTGGATCATCAGTGTTAGAGCTAAAATTAGCATGTTTAAAGTGATTTTCATGCTTCCAGGGGCCCAAAACACAAGATTTATGGAATGGGTAAAAGTGCATGAAAATGGCCAATTTACTCACTCTGAGTTCTCAAAAAGGGTTTCTTCACCCCGGGAAGTTAATTAAATACCATTTGGAGGCATTTAATGTTCGAGCAAAAACGGCTGATTTTCGACAAAAGAGATAACACCCCCCCATTACGTCATGCTTCAGAAATGTGGAAAATGGTCCGTTTTCAAATGTTTTATTTTTGAACGTCAGTTCACATTTGTAGGTGGATCATCAGTGTTAGAGCTAAAATTAGCATGTTTAAAGTGATTTTCATGCTTCCAGGGGCTCGGGAAGTTAATTAAATACCATTTGGAGGCATTTAATGTTCGAGCAAAAACGGCTGATTTTCGACAAAAGAGATAACACCCCCCCATTACGTCATGCTTCAGAAATGTGGAAAATGGTCCGTTTTCAAATGTTTTATTTTTGAACGTCAGTTCACATTTGTAGGTGGATCATCAGTGTTAGAGCTAAAATTAGCATGTTTAAAGTGATTTTCATGCTTCCAGGGGCCCAAAACACAAGATTTATGGAATGGTTAAAAGTGCATGAAAATGGCCAATTTACTCACTCTGAGTTCTCAAAAAGGGTTTCTTCACCCCGGGAAGTTAATTAAATACCATTTGGAGGCATTTAATGTTCGAGCAAAAACGGCTGATTTTCGACAAAAGAGATAACACCCCCCCATTACGTCATGCTTCAGAAATGTGGAAAATGGTCCGTTTTCAAATGTTTTATTTTTGAACGTCAGTTCACATTTGTAGGTGGATCATCAGTGTTAGAGCTAAAATTAGCATGTTTAAAGTGATTTTCATGCTTCCAGGGGCTCGGGAAGTTAATTAAATACCATTTGGAGGCATTTAATGTTCGAGCAAAAACGGCTGATTTTCGACAAAAGAGATAACACCCCCCCATTACGTCATGCTTCAGAAATGTGGAAAATGGTCCGTTTTCAAATGTTTTATTTTTGAACGTCAGTTCACATTTGTAGGTGGATCATCAGTGTTAGAGCTAAAATTAGCATGTTTAAAGTGATTTTCATGCTTCCAGGGGCCCAAAACACAAGATTTATGGAATGGTTAAAAGTGCATGAAAATGGCCAATTTACTCACTCTGAGTTCTCAAAAAGGGTTTCTTCACCCCGGGAAGTTAATTAAATACCATTTGGAGGCATTTAATGTTAGAGCAAAAACGGCTGATTTTCGACAAAAGAGATAACACCCCCCATTACGTCATGCTTCAGAAATGTGGAAAATGGTCCGTTTTCAAATGTTTTATTTTTGAACGTCAGTTCACATTTGTAGGTGGATCATCAGTGTTAGAGCTAAAATTAGCATGTTTAAAGTGATTTTCATGCTTCCAGGGGCTCGGGAAGTTAATTAAATACCATTTGGAGGCATTTAATGTTCGAGCAAAAACGGCTGATTTTCGACAAAAGAGATAACACCCCCCCATTACGTCATGCTTCAGAAATGTGGAAAATGGTCCGTTTTCAAATGTTTTATTTTTGAACGTCAGTTCACATTTGTAGGTGGATCATCAGTGTTAGAGCTAAAATTAGCATGTTTAAAGTGATTTTCATGCTTCCAGGGGCCCAAAACACAAGATTTATGGAATGGTTAAAAGTGCATGAAAATGGCCAATTTACTCACTCTGAGTTCTCAAAAAGGGTTTCTTCACCCCGGGAAGTTAATTAAATACCATTTGGAGGCATTTAATGTTCGAGCAAAAACGGCTGATTTTCGACAAAAGAGATAACACCCCCCCATTACGTCATGCTTCAGAAATGTGGAAAATGGTCCGTTTTCAAATGTTTTATTTTTGAACGTCAGTTCACATTTGTAGGTGGATCATCAGTGTTAGAGCTAAAATTAGCATGTTTAAAGTGATTTTCATGCTTCCAGGGGCCCAAAACACAAGATTTATGGAATGGTTAAAAGTGCATGAAAATGGCCAATTTACTCACTCTGAGTTCTCAAAAAGGGTTTCTTCACCCCGGGAAGTTAATTAAATACCATTTGGAGGCATTTAATGTTCGAGCAAAAACGGCTGATTTTCGACAAAAGAGATAACACCCCCCCATTACGTCATGCTTCAGAAATGTGGAAAATGGTCCGTTTTCAAATGTTTTATTTTTGAACGTCAGTTCACATTTGTAGGTGGATCATCAGTGTTAGAGCTAAAATTAGCATGTTTAAAGTGATTTTCATGCTTCCAGGGGCCCAAAACACAAGATTTATGGAATGGTTAAAAGTGCATGAAAATGGCCAATTTACTCACTCTGAGTTCTCAAAAAGGGTTTCTTCACCCCGGGAAGTTAATTAAATACCATTTGGAGGCATTTAATGTTCGAGCAAAAACGGCTGATTTTCGACAAAAGAGATAACACCCCCCCATTACGTCATGCTTCAGAAATGTGGAAAATGGTCCGTTTTCAAATGTTTTATTTTTGAACGTCAGTTCACATTTGTAGGTGGATCATCAGTGTTAGAGCTAAAATTAGCATGTTTAAAGTGATTTTCATGCTTCCAGGGGCTCGGGAAGTTAATTAAATACCATTTGGAGGCATTTAATGTTCGAGCAAAAACGGCTGATTTTCGACAAAAGAGATAACACCCCCCCATTACGTCATGCTTCAGAAATGTGGAAAATGGTCCGTTTTCAAATGTTTTATTTTTGAACGTCAGTTCACATTTGTAGGTGGATCATCAGTGTTAGAGCTAAAATTAGCATGTTTAAAGTGATTTTCATGCTTCCAGGGGCTCGGGAAGTTAATTAAATACCATTTGGAGGCATTTAATGTTCGAGCAAAAACGGCTGATTTTCGACAAAAGAGATAACACCCCCCCATTACGTCATGCTTCAGAAATGTGGAAAATGGTCCGTTTTCAAATGTTTTATTTTTGAACGTCAGTTCACATTTGTAGGTGGATCATCAGTGTTAGAGCTAAAATTAGCATGTTTAAAGTGATTTTCATGCTTCCAGGGGCCCAAAACACAAGATTTATGGAATGGTTAAAAGTGCATGAAAATGGCCAATTTACTCACTCTGAGTTCTCAAAAAGGGTTTCTTCACCCCGGGAAGTTAATTAAATACCATTTGGAGGCATTTAATGTTCGAGCAAAAACGGCTGATTTTCGACAAAAGAGATAACACCCCCCCATTACGTCATGCTTCAGAAATGTGGAAAATGGTCCGTTTTCAAATGTTTTATTTTTGAACGTCAGTTCACATTTGTAGGTGGATCATCAGTGTTAGAGCTAAAATTAGCATGTTTAAAGTGATTTTCATGCTTCCAGGGGCTCGGGAAGTTAATTAAATACCATTTGGAGGCATTTAATGTTCGAGCAAAAACGGCTGATTTTCGACAAAAGAGATAACACCCCCCCATTACGTCATGCTTCAGAAATGTGGAAAATGGTCCGTTTTCAAATGTTTTATTTTTGAACGTCAGTTCACATTTGTAGGTGGATCATCAGTGTTAGAGCTAAAATTAGCATGTTTAAAGTGATTTTCATGCTTCCAGGGGCTCGGGAAGTTAATTAAATACCATTTGGAGGCATTTAATGTTCGAGCAAAAACGGCTGATTTTCGACAAAAGAGATAACACCCCCCCATTACGTCATGCTTCAGAAATGTGGAAAATGGTCCGTTTTCAAATGTTTTATTTTTGAACGTCAGTTCACATTTGTAGGTGGATCATCAGTGTTAGAGCTAAAATTAGCATGTTTAAAGTGATTTTCATGCTCCCAGGGGCCCAAAACACAAGATTTATGGAATGGTTAAAAGTGCATGAAAATGGCCAATTTACTCACTCTGAGTTCTCAAAAAGGGTTTCTTCACCCCGGGAAGTTAATTAAATACCATTTGGAGGCATTTAATGTTCGAGCAAAAACGGCTGATTTTCGACAAAAGAGATAACACCCCCCCATTACGTCATGCTTCAGAAATGTGGACAATGGTCCGTTTTCAAATGTTTTATTTTTGAACGTCAGTTCACATTTGTAGGTGGATCATCAGTGTTAGAGCTAAAATTAGCATGTTTAAAGTGATTTTCATGCTTCCAGGGCCCAAAACACAAGATTTATGGAATGGTTAAAAGTGCATGAAAATGGCCAATTTACTCACTCTGAGTTCTCAAAAAGGGTTTCTTCACCCCGGGAAGTTAATTAAATACAATTTGGAGGCATTTAATGTTCGAGCAAAAACGGCTGATTTTCGACAAAAGAGATAACACCCCCCCATTACGTCATGCTTCAGAAATGTGGAAAATGGTCCGTTTTCAAATGTTTTATTTTTGAACGTCAGTTCACATTTGTAGGTGGATCATCAGTGTTAGAGCTAAAATTAGCATGTTTAAAGTGATTTTCATGCTTCCAGGGGCCCAAAACACAAGATTTATGGAATGGTTAAAAGTGCATGAAAATGGCCAATTTACTCACTCTGAGTTCTCAAAAAGGGTTTCTTCACCCCGGGAAGTTAATTAAATACCATTTGGAGGCATTTAATGTTCGAGCAAAAACGGCTGATTTTCGACAAAAGAGATAACACCCCCCCATTACGTCATGCTTCAGAAATGTGGAAAATGGTCCGTTTTCAAATGTTTTATTTTTGAACGTCAGTTCACATTTGTAGGTGGATCATCAGTGTTAGAGCTAAAATTAGCATGTTTAAAGTGATTTTCATGCTTCCAGGGGCTCGGGAAGTTAATTAAATACCATTTGGAGGCATTTAATGTTCGAGCAAAAACGGCTGATTTTCGACAAAAGAGATAACACCCCCCCATTACGTCATGCTTCAGAAATGTGGAAAATGGTCCGTTTTCAAATGTTTTATTTTTGAACGTCAGTTCACATTTGTAGGTGGATCATCAGTGTTAGAGCTAAAATTAGCATGTTTAAAGTGATTTTCATGCTTCCAGGGGCCCAAAACACAAGATTTATGGAATGGTTAAAAGTGCATGAAAATGGCCAATTTACTCACTCTGAGTTCTCAAAAAGGGTTTCTTCACCCCGGGAAGTTAATTAAATACCATTTGGAGGCATTTAATGTTCGAGCAAAAACGGCTGATTTTCGACAAAAGAGATAACACCCCCCCATTACGTCATGCTTCAGAAATGTGGAAAATGGTCCGTTTTCAAATGTTTTATTTTTGAACGTCAGTTCACATTTGTAGGTGGATCATCAGTGTTAGAGCTAAAATTAGCATGTTTAAAGTGATTTTCATGCTTCCAGGGGCTCGGGAAGTTAATTAAATACCATTTGGAGGCATTTAATGTTCGAGCAAAAACGGCTGATTTTCGACAAAAGAGATAACACCCCCCCATTACGTCATGCTTCAGAAATGTGGAAAATGGTCCGTTTTCAAATGTTTTATTTTTGAACGTCAGTTCACATTTGTAGGTGGATCATCAGTGTTAGAGCTAAAATTAGCATGTTTAAAGTGATTTTCATGCTTCCAGGGGCCCAAAACACAAGATTTATGGAATGGTTAAAAGTGCATGAAAATGGCCAATTTACTCACTCTGAGTTCTCAAAAAGGGTTTCTTCACCCCGGGAAGTTAATTAAATACCATTTGGAGGCATTTAATGTTAGAGCAAAAACGGCTGATTTTCGACAAAAGAGATAACACCCCCCCATTACGTCATGCTTCAGAAATGTGGAAAATGGTCCGTTTTCAAATGTTTTATTTTTGAACGTCAGTTCACATTTGTAGGTGGATCATCAGTGTTAGAGCTAAAATTAGCATGTTTAAAGTGATTTTCATGCTTCCAGGGGCTCGGGAAGTTAATTAAATACCATTTGGAGGCATTTAATGTTCGAGCAAAAACGGCTGATTTTCGACAAAAGAGATAACACCCCCCCATTACGTCATGCTTCAGAAATGTGGAAAATGGTCCGTTTTCAAATGTTTTATTTTTGAACGTCAGTTCACATTTGTAGGTGGATCATCAGTGTTAGAGCTAAAATTAGCATGTTTAAAGTGATTTTCATGCTTCCAGGGGCTCGGGAAGTTAATTAAATACCATTTGGAGGCATTTAATGTTCGAGCAAAAACGGCTGATTTTCGACAAAAGAGATAACACCCCCCATTACGTCATGCTTCAGAAATGTGGAAAATGGTCCGTTTTCAAATGTTTTATTTTTGAACGTCAGTTCACATTTGTAGGTGGATCATCAGTGTTAGAGCTACAATTAGCACGTTTAAAGTGATTTTCATGCTTCCAGGGGCTCGGGAAGTTAATTAAATACCATTTGGAGGCATTTAATGTTCGAGCAAAAACGGCTGATTTTCGACAAAAGAGATAACACCCCCCCATTACGTCATGCTTCAGAAATGTGGAAAATGGTCCGTTTTCAAATGTTTTATTTTTGAACGTCAGTTCACATTTGTAGGTGGATCATCAGTGTTAGAGCTAAAATTAGCATGTTTAAAGTGATTTTCATGCTTCCAGGGGCCCAAAACACAAGATTTATGGAATGGTTAAAAGTGCATGAAAATGGCCAATTTACTCACTCTGAGTTCTCAAAAAGGGTTTCTTCACCCCAGGAAGTTAATTAAATACCATTTGGAGGCATTTAATGTTCGAGCAAAAACGGCTGATTTTCGACAAAAGAGATAACACCCCCCCATTACGTCATGCTTCAGAAATGTGGAAAATGGTCCGTTTTCAAATGTTTTATTTTTGAACGTCAGTTCACATTTGTAGGTGGATCATCAGTGTTAGAGCTAAAATTAGCATGTTTAAAGTGATTTTCATGCTTCCAGGGGCCCAAAACACAAGATTTATGGAATGGTTAAAAGTGCATGAAAATGGCCAATTTACTCACTCTGAGTTCTCAAAAAGGGTTTCTTCACCCCGGGAAGTTAATTAAATACCATTTGGAGGCATTTAATGTTCGAGCAAAAACGGCTGATTTTCGACAAAAGAGATAACACCCCCCCATTACGTCATGCTTCAGAAATGTGGAAAATGGTCCGTTTTCAAATGTTTTATTTTTGAACGTCAGTTCACATTTGTAGGTGGATCATCAGTGTTAGAGCTAAAATTAGCATGTTTAAAGTGATTTTCATGCTTCCAGGGGCCCAAAACACAAGATTTATGGAATGGTTAAAAGTGCATGAAAATGGCCAATTTACTCACTCTGAGTTCTCAAAAAGGGTTTCTTCACCCCGGGAAGTTAATTAAATACCATTTGGAGGCATTTAATGTTCGAGCAAAAACGGCTGATTTTCGACAAAAGAGATAACACCCCCCCATTACGTCATGCTTCAGAAATGTGGAAAATGGTCCGTTTTCAAATGTTTTATTTTTGAACGTCAGTTCACATTTGTAGGTGGATCATCAGTGTTAGAGCTAAAATTAGCATGTTTAAAGTGATTTTCATGCTTCCAGGGGCCCAAAACACAAGATTTATGGAATGGTTAAAAGTGCATGAAAATGGCCAATTTACTCACTCTGAGTTCTCAAAAAGGGTTTCTTCACCCCGGGAAGTTAATTAAATACCATTTGGAGGCATTTAATGTTCGAGCAAAAACGGCTGATTTTCGACAAAAGAGATAACACCCCCCCCATTACGTCATGCTTCAGAAATGTGGAAAATGGTCCGTTTTCAAATGTTTTATTTTTGAACGTCAGTTCACATTTGTAGGTGGATCATCAGTGTTAGAGCTAAAATTAGCATGTTTAAAGTGATTTTCATGCTTCCAGGGGCCCAAAACACAAGATTTATGGAATGGTTAAAAGTGCATGAAAATGGCCAATTTACTCACTCTGAGTTCTCAAAAAGGGTTTCTTCACCCCGGGAAGTTAATTAAATACCATTTGGAGGCATTTAATGTTCGAGCAAAAACGGCTGATTTTCGACAAAAGAGATAACACCCCCCCATTACGTCATGCTTCAGAAATGTGGAAAATGGTCCGTTTTCAAATGTTTTATTTTTGAACGTCAGTTCACATTTGTAGGTGGATCATCAGTGTTAGAGCTAAAATTAGCATGTTTAAAGTGATTTTCATGCTTCCAGGGGCTCGGGAAGTTAATTAAATACCATTTGGAGGCATTTAATGTTCGAGCAAAAACGGCTGATTTTCGACAAAAGAGATAACACCACCCCATTACGTCATGCTTCAGAAATGTGGAAAATGGTCCGTTTTCAAATGTTTTATTTTTGAACGTCAGTTCACATTTGTAGGTGGATCATCAGTGTTAGAGCTAAAATTAGCATGTTTAAAGTGATTTTCATGCTTCCAGGGGCTCGGGAAGTTAATTAAATACCATTTGGAGGCATTTAATGTTCGAGCAAAAACGGCTGATTTTCGACAAAAGAGATAACACCCCCCCATTACGTCATGCTTCAGAAATGTGGAAAATGGTCCGTTTTCAAATGTTTTATTTTTGAACGTCAGTTCACATTTGTAGGTGGATCATCAGTGTTAGAGCTAAAATTAGCATGTTTAAAGTGATTTTCATGCTTCCAGGGGCCCAAAACACAAGATTTATGGAATGGGAAAAAGTGCATGAAAATGGCCAATTTACTCACTCTGAGTTCTCAAAAAGGGTTTCTTCACCCCGGGAAGTTAATTAAATACCATTTGGAGGCATTTAATGTTCGAGCAAAAACGGCTGATTTTCGACAAAAGAGATAACACCCCCCCATTACGTCATGCTTCAGAAATGTGGAAAATGGTCCGTTTTCAAATGTTTTATTTTTGAACGTCAGTTCACATTTGTAGGTGGATCATCAGTGTTAGAGCTAAAATTAGCATGTTTAAAGTGATTTTCATGCTTCCAGGGGCTCGGGAAGTTAATTAAATACCATTTGGAGGCATTTAATGTTCGAGCAAAAACGGCTGATTTTCGACAAAAGAGATAACACCCCCCCATTACGTCATGCTTCAGAAATGTGGAAAATGGTCGGTTTTCAAATGTTTTATTTTTGAACGTCAGTTCACATTTGTAGGTGGATCATCAGTGTTAGAGCTAAAATTTGCATGTTTAAAGTGATTTTCATGCTTCCAGGGGCCCAAAACACAAGATTTATGGAATGGTTAAAAGTGCATGAAAATGGCCAATTTACTCACTCTGAGTTCTCAAAAAGGGTTTCTTCACCCCGGGAAGTTAATTAAATACCATTTGGAGGCATTTAATGTTAGAGCAAAAACGGCTGATTTTCGACAAAAGAGATAACACCCCCCCATTACGTCATGCTTCAGAAATGTGGAAAATGGTCCGTTTTCAAATGTTTTATTTTTGAACGTCAGTTCACATTTGTAGGTGGATCATCAGTGTTAGAGCTAAAATTAGCATGTTTAAAGTGATTTTCATGCTTCCAGGGGCTCGGGAAGTTAATTAAATACCATTTGGAGGCATTTAATGTTCGAGCAAAAACGGCTGATTTTCGACAAAAGAGATAACACCCCCCCATTACGTCATGCTTCAGAAATGTGGAAAATGGTCCGTTTTCAAATGTTTTATTTTTGAACGTCAGTTCACATTTGTAGGTGGATCATCAGTGTTAGAGCTAAAATTAGCATGTTTAAAGTGATTTTCATGCTTCCAGGGGCTCGGGAAGTTAATTAAATACCATTTGGAGGCATTTAATGTTCGAGCAAAAACGGCTGATTTTCGACAAAAGAGATAACACCCCCCCATTACGTCATGCTTCAGAAATGTGGAAAATGGTCCGTTTTCAAATGTTTTATTTTTGAACGTCAGTTCACATTTGTAGGTGGATCATCAGTGTTAGAGCTAAAATTAGCATGTTTAAAGTGATTTTCATGCTCCCAGGGGCCCAAAACACAAGATTTATGGAATGGTTAAAAGTGCATGAAAATGGCCAATTTACTCACTCTGAGTTCTCAAAAAGGGTTTCTTCACCCCGGGAAGTTAATTAAATACCATTTGGAGGCATTTAATGTTCGAGCAAAAACGGCTGATTTTCGACAAAAGAGATAACACCCCCCCATTACGTCATGCTTCAGAAATGTGGACAATGGTCCGTTTTCAAATGTTTTATTTTTGAACGTCAGTTCACATTTGTAGGTGGATCATCAGTGTTAGAGCTAAAATTAGCATGTTTAAAGTGATTTTCATGCTTCCAGGGGCCCAAAACACAAGATTTATGGAATGGTTAAAAGTGCATGAAAATGGCCAATTTACTCACTCTGAGTTCTCAAAAAGGGTTTCTTCACCCCGGGAAGTTAATTAAATACCATTTGGAGGCATTTAATGTTCGAGCAAAAACGGCTGATTTTCGACAAAAGAGATAACACCCCCCCATTACGTCATGCTTCAGAAATGTGGAAAATGGTCCGTTTTCAAATGTTTTATTTTTGAACGTCAGTTCACATTTGTAGGTGGATCATCAGTGTTAGAGCTAAAATTAGCATGTTTAAAGTGATTTTCATGCTTCCAGGGGCCCAAAACACAAGATTTATGGAATGGTTAAAAGTGCATGAAAATGGCCAATTTACTCACTCTGAGTTCTCAAAAAGGGTTTCTTCACCCCGGGAAGTTAATTAAATACCATTTGGAGGCATTTAATGTTCGAGCAAAAACGGCTGATTTTCGACAAAAGAGATAACACCCCCCCATTACGTCATGCTTCAGAAATGTGGAAAATGGTCCGTTTTCAAATGTTTTATTTTTGAACGTCAGTTCACATTTGTAGGTGGATCATCAGTGTTAGAGCTAAAATTAGCATGTTTAAAGTGATTTTCATGCTTCCAGGGGCTCGGGAAGTTAATTAAATACCATTTGGAGGCATTTAATGTTCGAGCAAAAACGGCTGATTTTCGACAAAAGAGATAACACCCCCCCATTACGTCATGCTTCAGAAATGTGGAAAATGGTCCGTTTTCAAATGTTTTATTTTTGAACGTCAGTTCACATTTGTAGGTGGATCATCAGTGTTAGAGCTAAAATTAGCATGTTTAAAGTGATTTTCATGCTTCCAGCGGCCCAAAACACAAGATTTATGGAATGGTTAAAAGTGCATGAAAATGGCCAATTTACTCACTCTGAGTTCTCAAAAAGGGTTTCTTCACCCCGGGAAGTTAATTAAATACCATTTGGAGGCATTTAATGTTCGAGCAAAAACGGCTGATTTTCGACAAAAGAGATAA
The DNA here is from genome assembly GCF_964263255.1 of Lissotriton vulgaris. NCBI lineage: Eukaryota > Metazoa > Chordata > Amphibia > Caudata > Salamandridae > Lissotriton > Lissotriton vulgaris. The sequence goes on along the minus strand of NW_028247460.1, from coordinate 36,759 downwards.
CACCCCCCCATTACGTCATGCTTCAGAAATGTGGAAAATGGTCCGTTTTCAAATGTTTTATTTTTGAACGTCAGTTCACATTTGTAGGTGGATCATCAGTGTTAGAGCTAAAATTAGCATGTTTAAAGTGATTTTCATGCTTCCAGGGGCTCGGGAAGTTAATTAAATACCCTTTGGAGGCATTTAATGTTCGAGCAAAAACGGCTGATTTTCGACAAAAGAGATAACACCCCCCCATTACGTCATGCTTCAGAAATGTGGAAAATGGTCCGTTTTCAAATGTTTTATTTTTGAACGTCAGTTCACATTTGTAGGTGGATCATCAGTGTTAGAGCTAAAATTAGCATGTTTAAAGTGATTTTCATGCTTCCAGGGGCCCAAAACACAAGATTTATGGAATGGTTAAAAGTGCATGAAAATGGCCAATTTACTCACTCTGAGTTCTCAAAAAGGGTTTCTTCACCCCGGGAAGTTAATTAAATACCATTTGGAGGCATTTAATGTTAGAGCAAAAACGGCTGATTTTCGACAAAAGAGATAACACCCCCCCATTACGTCATGCTTCAGAAATGTGGAAAATGGTCCGTTTTCAAATGTTTTATTTTTGAACGTCAGTTCACATTTGTAGGTGGATCATCAGTGTTAGAGCTAAAATTAGCATGTTTAAAGTGATTTTCATGCTTCCAGGGGCTCGGGAAGTTAATTAAATACCATTTGGAGGCATTTAATGTTCGAGCAAAAACGGCTGATTTTCGACAAAAGAGATAACACCCCCCCATTACGTCATGCTTCAGAAATGTGGAAAATGGTCCGTTTTCAAATGTTTTATTTTTGAACGTCAGTTCACATTTGTAGGTGGATCATCAGTGTTAGAGCTAAAATTAGCATGTTTAAAGTGATTTTCATGCTTCCAGGGGCCCAAAACACAAGATTTATGGAATGGTTAAAAGTGCATGAAAATGGCCAATTTACTCACTCTGAGTTCTCAAAAAGGGTTTCTTCACCCCGGGAAGTTAATTAAATACCATTTGGAGGCATTTAATGTTAGAGCAAAAACGGCTGATTTTCGACAAAAGAGATAACACCCCCCCATTACGTCATGCTTCAGAAATGTGGAAAATGGTCCATTTTCAAATGTTTTATTTTTGAACGTCAGTTCACATTTGTAGGTGGATCATCAGTGTTAGAGCTAAAATTAGCATGTTTAAAGTGATTTTCATGCTTCCAGGGGCTCGGGAAGTTAATTAAATACCATTTGGAGGCATTTAATGTTCGAGCAAAAACGGCTGATTTTCGACAAAAGAGATAACACCCCCCCATTACGTCATGCTTCAGAAATGTGGAAAATGGTCCGTTTTCAAATGTTTTATTTTTGAACGTCAGTTCACATTTGTAGGTGGATCATCAGTGTTAGAGCTAAAATTAGCATGTTTAAAGTGATTTTCATGCTTCCAGGGGCCCAAAACACAAGATTTATGGAATGGTTAAAAGTGCATGAAAATGGCCAATTTACTCACTCTGAGTTCTCAAAAAGGGTTTCTTCACCCCGGGAAGTTAATTAAATACCATTTGGAGGCATTTAATGTTCGAGCAAAAACGGCTGATTTTCGACAAAAGAGATAACACCCCCCCATTACGTCATGCTTCAGAAATGTGGAAAATGGTCCGTTTTCAAATGTTTTATTTTTGAACGTCAGTTCACATTTGTAGGTGGATCATCAGTGTTAGAGCTAAAATTAGCATGTTTAAAGTGATTTTCATGCTTCCAGGGGCCCAAAACACAAGATTTATGGAATGGTTAAAAGTGCATGAAAATGGCCAATTTACTCACTCTGAGTTCTCAAAAAGGGTTTCTTCACCCCGGGAAGTTAATTAAATACCATTTGGAGGCATTTAATGTTCGAGCAAAAACGGCTGATTTTCGACAAAAGAGATAACACCCCCCCATTACGTCATGCTTCAGAAATGTGGAAAATGGTCCGTTTTCAAATGTTTTATTTTTGAACGTCAGTTCACATTTGTAGGTGGATCATCAGTGTTAGAGCTAAAATTAGCATGTTTAAAGTGATTTTCATGCTTCCAGGGGCTCGGGAAGTTAATTAAATACCATTTGGAGGCATTTAATGTTCGAGCAAAAACGGCTGATTTTCGACAAAAGAGATAACACCCCCCCATTACGTCATGCTTCAGAAATGTGGAAAATGGTCCGTTTTCAAATGTTTTATTTTTGAACGTCAGTTCACATTTGTAGGTGGATCATCAGTGTTAGAGCTAAAATTAGCATGTTTAAAGTGATTTTCATGCTTCCAGGGGCCCAAAACACAAGATTTATGGAATGGTTAAAAGTGCATGAAAATGGCCAATTTACTCACTCTGAGTTCTCAAAAAGGGTTTCTTCACCCCGGGAAGTTAATTAAATACCATTTGGAGGCATTTAATGTTAGAGCAAAAACGGCTGATTTTCGACAAAAGAGATAACACCCCCCCATTACGTCATGCTTCAGAAATGTGGAAAATGGTCCGTTTTCAAATGTTTTATTTTTGAACGTCAGTTCACATTTGTAGGTGGATCATCAGTGTTAGAGCTAAAATTAGCATGTTTAAAGTGATTTTCATGCTTCCAGGGGCTCGGGAAGTTAATTAAATACCATTTGGAGGCATTTAATGTTCGAGCAAAAACGGCTGATTTTCGACAAAAGAGATAACACCCCCCCATTACGTCATGCTTCAGAAATGTGGAAAATGGTCCGTTTTCAAATGTTTTATTTTTGAACGTCAGTTCACATTTGTAGGTGGATCATCAGTGTTAGAGCTAAAATTAGCATGTTTAAAGTGATTTTCATGCTTCCAGGGGCTCGGGAAGTTAATTAAATACCATTTGGAGGCATTTAATGTTCGAGCAAAAACGGCTGATTTTCGACAAAAGAGATAACACCCCCCATTACGTCATGCTTCAGAAATGTGGAAAATGGTCCGTTTTCAAATGTTTTATTTTTGAACGTCAGTTCACATTTGTAGGTGGATCATCAGTGTTAGAGCTAAAATTAGCACGTTTAAAGTGATTTTCATGCTTCCAGGGGCTCGGGAAGTTAATTAAATACCATTTGGAGGCATTTAATGTTCGAGCAAAAACGGCTGATTTTCGACAAAAGAGATAACACCCCCCCATTACGTCATGCTTCAGAAATGTGGAAAATGGTCCGTTTTCAAATGTTTTATTTTTGAACGTCAGTTCACATTTGTAGGTGGATCATCAGTGTTAGAGCTAAAATTAGCATGTTTAAAGTGATTTTCATGCTTCCAGGGGCCCAAAACACAAGATTTATGGAATGGTTAAAAGTGCATGAAAATGGCCAATTTACTCACTCTGAGTTCTCAAAAAGGGTTTCTTCACCCCAGGAAGTTAATTAAATACCATTTGGAGGCATTTAATGTTCGAGCAAAAACGGCTGATTTTCGACAAAAGAGATAACACCCCCCCATTACGTCATGCTTCAGAAATGTGGAAAATGGTCCGTTTTCAAATGTTTTATTTTTGAACGTCAGTTCACATTTGTAGGTGGATCATCAGTGTTAGAGCTAAAATTAGCATGTTTAAAGTGATTTTCATGCTTCCAGGGGCCCAAAACACAAGATTTATGGAATGGTTAAAAGTGCATGAAAATGGCCAATTTACTCACTCTGAGTTCTCAAAAAGGGTTTCTTCACCCCGGGAAGTTAATTAAATACCATTTGGAGGCATTTAATGTTCGAGCAAAAACGGCTGATTTTCGACAAAAGAGATAACACCCCCCCATTACGTCATGCTTCAGAAATGTGGAAAATGGTCCGTTTTCAAATGTTTTATTTTTGAACGTCAGTTCACATTTGTAGGTGGATCATCAGTGTTAGAGCTAAAATTAGCATGTTTAAAGTGATTTTCATGCTTCCAGGGGCCCAAAACACAAGATTTATGGAATGGTTAAAAGTGCATGAAAATGGCCAATTTACTCACTCTGAGTTCTCAAAAAGGGTTTCTTCACCCCGGGAAGTTAATTAAATACCATTTGGAGGCATTTAATGTTCGAGCAAAAACGGCTGATTTTCGACAAAAGAGATAACACCCCCCCATTACGTCATGCTTCAGAAATGTGGAAAATGGTCCGTTTTCAAATGTTTTATTTTTGAACGTCAGTTCACATTTGTAGGTGGATCATCAGTGTTAGAGCTAAAATTAGCATGTTTAAAGTGATTTTCATGCTTCCAGGGGCCCAAAACACAAGATTTATGGAATGGTTAAAAGTGCATGAAAATGGCCAATTTACTCACTCTGAGTTCTCAAAAAGGGTTTCTTCACCCCGGGAAGTTAATTAAATACCATTTGGAGGCATTTAATGTTCGAGCAAAAACGGCTGATTTTCGACAAAAGAGATAACACCCCCCCCATTACGTCATGCTTCAGAAATGTGGAAAATGGTCCGTTTTCAAATGTTTTATTTTTGAACGTCAGTTCACATTTGTAGGTGGATCATCAGTGTTAGAGCTAAAATTAGCATGTTTAAAGTGATTTTCATGCTTCCAGGGGCCCAAAACACAAGATTTATGGAATGGTTAAAAGTGCATGAAAATGGCCAATTTACTCACTCTGAGTTCTCAAAAAGGGTTTCTTCACCCCGGGAAGTTAATTAAATACCATTTGGAGGCATTTAATGTTCGAGCAAAAACGGCTGATTTACGACAAAAGAGATAACACCCCCCCATTACGTCATGCTTCAGAAATGTGGAAAATGGTCCGTTTTCAAATGTTTTATTTTTGAACGTCAGTTCACATTTGTAGGTGGATCATCAGTGTTAGAGCTAAAATTAGCATGTTTAAAGTGATTTTCATGCTTCCAGGGGCTCGGGAAGTTAATTAAATACCATTTGGAGGCATTTAATGTTCGAGCAAAAACGGCTGATTTTCTACAAAAGAGATAACACCCCCCCATTACGTCATGCTTCAGAAATGTGGAAAATGGTCCGTTTTCAAATGTTTTATTTTTGAACGTCAGTTCACATTTGTAGGTGGATCATCAGTGTTAGAGCTAAAATTAGCATGTTTAAAGTGATTTTCATGCTTCCAGGGGCCCAAAACACAAGATTTATGGAATGGTTAAAAGTGCATGAAAATGGCCAATTTACTCACTCTGAGTTCTCAAAAAGGGTTTCTTCACCCCGGGAAGTTAATTAAATACCATTTGGAGGCATTTAATGTTCGAGCAAAAACGGCTGATTTTCGACAAAAGAGATAACACCCCCCCATTACGTCATGCTTCAGAAATGTGGAAAATGGTCCGTTTTCAAATGTTTTATTTTTGAACGTCAGTTCACATTTGTAGGTGGATCATCAGTGTTAGAGCTAAAATTAGCATGTTTAAAGTGATTTTCATGCTTCCAGGGGCTCGGGAAGTTAATTAAATACCATTTGGAGGCATTTAATGTTCGAGCAAAAACGGCTGATTTTCTACAAAAGAGATAACACCCCCCCATTACGTCATGCTTCAGAAATGTGGAAAATGGTCCGTTTTCAAATGTTTTATTTTTGAACGTCAGTTCACATTTGTAGGTGGATCATCAGTGTTAGAGCTAAAATTAGCATGTTTAAAGTGATTTTCATGCTTCCAGGGGCTCGGGAAGTTAATTAAATACCATTTGGAGGCATTTAATGTTCGAGCAAAAACGGCTGATTTTCGACAAAAGAGATAACACCCCCCCATTACGTCATGCTTCAGAAATGTGGAAAATGGTCTGTTTTCAAATGTTTTATTTTTGAACGTCAGTTCACATTTGTAGGTCGATCATCAGTGTTAGAGCTAAAATTAGCATGTTTAAAGTGATTTTCATGCTTCCAGGGGCCCAAAACACAAGATTTATGGAATGGTTAAAAGTGCATGAAAATGGCCAATTTACTCACTCTGAGTTCTCAAAAAGGGTTTCTTCACCCCGGGAAGTTAATTAAATACCATTTGGAGGCATTTAATGTTCGAGCAAAAACGGCTGATTTTCGACAAAAGAGATAACACCCCCCCATTACGTCATGCTTCAGAAATGTGGAAAATGGTCTGTTTTCAAATGTTTTATTTTTGAACGTCAGTTCACATTTGTAGGTGGATCATCAGTGTTAGAGCTAAAATTAGCATGTTTAAAGTGATTTTCATGCTTCCAGGGGCTCGGGAAGTTAATTAAATACCATTTGGAGGCATTTAATGTTCGAGCAAAAACGGCTGATTTTCGACAAAAGAGATAACACCCCCCCATTACGTCATGCTTCAGAAATGTGGAAAATGGTCCGTTTTCAAATGTTTTATTTTTGAACGTCAGTTCACATTTGTAGGTGGATCATCAGTGTTAGAGCTAAAATTAGCATGTTTAAAGTGATTTTCATGCTTCCAGGGGCTCGGGAAGTTAATTAAATACCATTTGGAGGCATTTAATGTTCGAGCAAAAACGGCTGATTTTCGACAAAAGAGATAACACCCCCCATTACGTCATGCTTCAGAAATGTGGAAAATGGTCCGTTTTCAAATGTTTTATTTTTGAACGTCAGTTCACATTTGTAGGTGGATCATCAGTGTTAGAGCTAAAATTAGCACGTTTAAAGTGATTTTCATGCTTCCAGGGGCTCGGGAAGTTAATTAAATACCATTTGGAGGCATTTAATGTTCGAGCAAAAACGGCTGATTTTCGACAAAAGAGATAACACCCCCCCATTACGTCATGCTTCAGAAATGTGGAAAATGGTCCGTTTTCAAATGTTTTATTTTTGAACGTCAGTTCACATTTGTAGGTGGATCATCAGTGTTAGAGCTAAAATTAGCATGTTTAAAGTGATTTTCATGCTTCCAGGGGCCCAAAACACAAGATTTATGGAATGGTTAAAAGTGCATGAAAATGGCCAATTTACTCACTCTGAGTTCTCAAAAAGGGTTTCTTCACCCCAGGAAGTTAATTAAATACCATTTGGAGGCATTTAATGTTCGAGCAAAAACGGCTGATTTTCGACAAAAGAGATAACACCCCCCCATTACGTCATGCTTCAGAAATGTGGAAAATGGTCCGTTTTCAAATGTTTTATTTTTGAACGTCAGTTCACATTTGTAGGTGGATCATCAGTGTTAGAGCTAAAATTAGCATGTTTAAAGTGATTTTCATGCTTCCAGGGGCCCAAAACACAAGATTTATGGAATGGTTAAAAGTGCATGAAAATGGCCAATTTACTCACTCTGAGTTCTCAAAAAGGGTTTCTTCACCCCGGGAAGTTAATTAAATACCATTTGGAGGCATTTAATGTTCGAGCAAAAACGGCTGATTTTCGACAAAAGAGATAACACCCCCCCATTACGTCATGCTTCAGAAATGTGGAAAATGGTCCGTTTTCAAATGTTTTATTTTTGAACGTCAGTTCACATTTGTAGGTGGATCATCAGTGTTAGAGCTAAAATTAGCATGTTTAAAGTGATTTTCATGCTTCCAGGGGCCCAAAACACAAGATTTATGGAATGGTTAAAAGTGCATGAAAATGGCCAATTTACTCACTCTGAGTTCTCAAAAAGGGTTTCTTCACCCCGGGAAGTTAATTAAATACCATTTGGAGGCATTTAATGTTCGAGCAAAAACGGCTGATTTTCGACAAAAGAGATAACACCCCCCCATTACGTCATGCTTCAGAAATGTGGAAAATGGTCCGTTTTCAAATGTTTTATTTTTGAACGTCAGTTCACATTTGTAGGTGGATCATCAGTGTTAGAGCTAAAATTAGCATGTTTAAAGTGATTTTCATGCTTCCAGGGGCCCAAAACACAAGATTTATGGAATGGTTAAAAGTGCATGAAAATGGCCAATTTACTCACTCTGAGTTCTCAAAAAGGGTTTCTTCACCCCGGGAAGTTAATTAAATACCATTTGGAGGCATTTAATGTTCGAGCAAAAACGGCTGATTTTCGACAAAAGAGATAACACCCCCCCCATTACGTCATGCTTCAGAAATGTGGAAAATGGTCCGTTTTCAAATGTTTTATTTTTGAACGTCAGTTCACATTTGTAGGTGGATCATCAGTGTTAGAGCTAAAATTAGCATGTTTAAAGTGATTTTCATGCTTCCAGGGGCCCAAAACACAAGATTTATGGAATGGTTAAAAGTGCATGAAAATGGCCAATTTACTCACTCTGAGTTCTCAAAAAGGGTTTCTTCACCCCGGGAAGTTAATTAAATACCATTTGGAGGCATTTAATGTTCGAGCAAAAACGGCTGATTTTCGACAAAAGAGATAACACCCCCCCATTACGTCATGCTTCAGAAATGTGGAAAATGGTCCGTTTTCAAATGTTTTATTTTTGAACGTCAGTTCACATTTGTAGGTGGATCATCAGTGTTAGAGCTAAAATTAGCATGTTTAAAGTGATTTTCATGCTTCCAGGGGCTCGGGAAGTTAATTAAATACCATTTGGAGGCATTTAATGTTCGAGCAAAAACGGCTGATTTTCGACAAAAGAGATAACACCACCCCATTACGTCATGCTTCAGAAATGTGGAAAATGGTCCGTTTTCAAATGTTTTATTTTTGAACGTCAGTTCACATTTGTAGGTGGATCATCAGTGTTAGAGCTAAAATTAGCATGTTTAAAGTGATTTTCATGCTTCCAGGGGCTCGGGAAGTTAATTAAATACCATTTGGAGGCATTTAATGTTCGAGCAAAAACGGCTGATTTTCGACAAAAGAGATAACACCCCCCCATTACGTCATGCTTCAGAAATGTGGAAAATGGTCCGTTTTCAAATGTTTTATTTTTGAACGTCAGTTCACATTTGTAGGTGGATCATCAGTGTTAGAGCTAAAATTAGCATGTTTAAAGTGATTTTCATGCTTCCAGGGGCCCAAAACACAAGATTTATGGAATGGGAAAAAGTGCATGAAAATGGCCAATTTACTCACTCTGAGTTCTCAAAAAGGGTTTCTTCACCCCGGGAAGTTAATTAAATACCATTTGGAGGCATTTAATGTTCGAGCAAAAACGGCTGATTTTCGACAAAAGAGATAACACCCCCCCATTACGTCATGCTTCAGAAATGTGGAAAATGGTCCGTTTTCAAATGTTTTATTTTTGAACGTCAGTTCACATTTGTAGGTGGATCATCAGTGTTAGAGCTAAAATTAGCATGTTTAAAGTGATTTTCATGCTTCCAGGGGCTCGGGAAGTTAATTAAATACCATTTGGAGGCATTTAATGTTCGAGCAAAAACGGCTGATTTTCGACAAAAGAGATAACACCCCCCCATTACGTCATGCTTCAGAAATGTGGAAAATGGTCGGTTTTCAAATGTTTTATTTTTGAACGTCAGTTCACATTTGTAGGTGGATCATCAGTGTTAGAGCTAAAATTTGCATGTTTAAAGTGATTTTCATGCTTCCAGGGGCCCAAAACACAAGATTTATGGAATGGTTAAAAGTGCATGAAAATGGCCAATTTACTCACTCTGAGTTCTCAAAAAGGGTTTCTTCACCCCGGGAAGTTAATTAAATACCATTTGGAGGCATTTAATGTTCGAGCAAAAACGGCTGATTTTCGACAAAAGAGATAACACCCCCCCATTACGTCATGCTTCAGAAATGTGGAAAATGGTCCGTTTTCAAATGTTTTATTTTTGAACGTCAGTTCACATTTGTAGGTGGATCATCAGTGTTAGAGCTAAAATTAGCATGTTTAAAGTGATTTTCATGCTTCCAGGGGCCCAAAACACAAGATTTATGGAATGGTTAAAAGTGCATGAAAATGGCCAATTTACTCACTCTGAGTTCTCAAAAAGGGTTTCTTCACCCCGGGAAGTTAATTAAATACCATTTGGAGGCATTTAATGTTCGAGCAAAAACGGCTGATTTTCGACAAAAGAGATAACACCCCCCCATTACGTCATGCTTCAGAAATGTGGAAAATGGTCCGTTTTCAAATGTTTTATTTTTGAACGTCAGTTCACATTTGTAGGTGGATCATCAGTGTTAGAGCTAAAATTAGCATGTTTAAAGTGATTTTCATGCTTCCAGGGGCTCGGGAAGTTAATTAAATACCATTTGGAGGCATTTAATGTTCGAGCAAAAACGGCTGATTTTCGACAAAAGAGATAACACCCCCCCATTACGTCATGCTTCAGAAATGTGGAAAATGGTCCGTTTTCAAATGTTTTATTTTTGAACGTCAGTTCACATTTGTAGGTGGATCATCAGTGTTAGAGCTAAAATTAGCATGTTTAAAGTGATTTTCATGCTTCCAGCGGCCCAAAACACAAGATTTATGGAATGGTTAAAAGTGCATGAAAATGGCCAATTTACTCACTCTGAGTTCTCAAAAAGGGTTTCTTCACCCCGGGAAGTTAATTAAATACCATTTGGAGGCATTTAATGTTCGAGCAAAAACGGCTGATTTTCGACAAAAGAGATAACACCCCCCCATTACGTCATGCTTCAGAAATGTGGAAAATGGTCCGTTTTCAAATGTTTTATTTTTGAACGTCAGTTCACATTTGTAGGTGGATCATCAGTGTTAGAGCTAAAATTAGCATGTTTAAAGTGATTTTCATGCTTCCAGGGGCTCGGGAAGTTAATTAAATACCCTTTGGAGGCATTTAATGTTCGAGCAAAAACGGCTGATTTTCGACAAAAGAGATAACACCCCCCCATTACGTCATGCTTCAGAAATGTGGAAAATGGTCCGTTTTCAAATGTTTTATTTTTGAACGTCAGTTCACATTTGTAGGTGGATCATCAGTGTTAGAGCTAAAATTAGCATGTTTAAAGTGATTTTCATGCTTCCAGGGGCCCAAAACACAAGATTTATGGAATGGTTAAAAGTGCATGAAAATGGCCAATTTACTCACTCTGAGTTCTCAAAAAGGGTTTCTTCACCCCGGGAAGTTAATTAAATACCATTTGGAGGCATTTAATGTTAGAGCAAAAACGGCTGATTTTCGACAAAAGAGATAACACCCCCCCATTACGTCATGCTTCAGAAATGTGGAAAATGGTCCGTTTTCAAATGTTTTATTTTTGAACGTCAGTTCACATTTGTAGGTGGATCATCAGTGTTAGAGCTAAAATTAGCATGTTTAAAGTGATTTTCATGCTTCCAGGGGCTCGGGAAGTTAATTAAATACCATTTGGAGGCATTTAATGTTCGAGCAAAAACGGCTGATTTTCGACAAAAGAGATAACACCCCCCCATTACGTCATGCTTCAGAAATGTGGAAAATGGTCCGTTTTCAAATGTTTTATTTTTGAACGTCAGTTCACATTTGTAGGTGGATCATCAGTGTTAGAGCTAAAATTAGCATGTTTAAAGTGATTTTCATGCTTCCAGGGGCCCAAAACACAAGATTTATGGAATGGTTAAAAGTGCATGAAAATGGCCAATTTACTCACTCTGAGTTCTCAAAAAGGGTTTCTTCACCCCGGGAAGTTAATTAAATACCATTTGGAGGCATTTAATGTTAGAGCAAAAACGGCTGATTTTCGACAAAAGAGATAACACCCCCCCATTACGTCATGCTTCAGAAATGTGGAAAATGGTCCATTTTCAAATGTTTTATTTTTGAACGTCAGTTCACATTTGTAGGTGGATCATCAGTGTTAGAGCTAAAATTAGCATGTTTAAAGTGATTTTCATGCTTCCAGGGGCTCGGGAAGTTAATTAAATACCATTTGGAGGCATTTAATGTTCGAGCAAAAACGGCTGATTTTCGACAAAAGAGATAACACCCCCCCATTACGTCATGCTTCAGAAATGTGGAAAATGGTCCGTTTTCAAATGTTTTATTTTTGAACGTCAGTTCACATTTGTAGGTGGATCATCAGTGTTAGAGCTAAAATTAGCATGTTTAAAGTGATTTTCATGCTTCCAGGGGCCCAAAACACAAGATTTATGGAATGGTTAAAAGTGCATGAAAATGGCCAATTTACTCACTCTGAGTTCTCAAAAAGGGTTTCTTCACCCCGGGAAGTTAATTAAATACCATTTGGAGGCATTTAATGTTCGAGCAAAAACGGCTGATTTTCGACAAAAGAGATAACACCCCCCCATTACGTCATGCTTCAGAAATGTGGAAAATGGTCCGTTTTCAAATGTTTTATTTTTGAACGTCAGTTCACATTTGTAGGTGGATCATCAGTGTTAGAGCTAAAATTAGCATGTTTAAAGTGATTTTCATGCTTCCAGGGGCCCAAAACACAAGATTTATGGAATGGTTAAAAGTGCATGAAAATGGCCAATTTACTCACTCTGAGTTCTCAAAAAGGGTTTCTTCACCCCAGGAAGTTAATTAAATACCATTTGGAGGCATTTAATGTTCGAGCAAAAACGGCTGATTTTCGACAAAAGAGATAACACCCCCCCATTACGTCATGCTTCAGAAATGTGGAAAATGGTCCGTTTTCAAATGTTTTATTTTTGAACGTCAGTTCACATTTGTAGGTGGATCATCAGTGTTAGAGCTAAAATTAGCATGTTTAAAGTGATTTTCATGCTTCCAGGGGCCCAAAACACAAGATTTATGGAATGGTTAAAAGTGCATGAAAATGGCCAATTTACTCACTCTGAGTTCTCAAAAAGGGTTTCTTCACCCCGGGAAGTTAATTAAATACCATTTGGAGGCATTTAATGTTAGAGCAAAAACGGCTGATTTTCGACAAAAGAGATAACACCCCCCCATTACGTCATGCTTCAGAAATGTGGAAAATGGTCCGTTTTCAAATGTTTTATTTTTGAACGTCAGTTCACATTTGTAGGTGGATCATCAGTGTTAGAGCTAAAATTAGCATGTTTAAAGTGATTTTCATGCTTCCAGGGGCCCAAAACACAAGATTTATGGAATGGTTAAAAGTGCATGAAAATGGCCAATTTACTCACTCTGAGTTCTCAAAAAGGGTTTCTTCACCCCGGGAAGTTAATTAAATACCATTTGGAGGCATTTAATGTTCGAGCAAAAACGGCTGATTTTCGACAAAAGAGATAACACCCCCCCATTACGTCATGCTTCAGAAATGTGGAAAATGGTCCGTTTTCAAATGTTTTATTTTTGAACGTCAGTTCACATTTGTAGGTGGATCATCAGTGTTAGAGCTAAAATTAGCATGTTTAAAGTGATTTTCATGCTTCCAGGGGCTCGGGAAGTTAATTAAATACCATTTGGAGGCATTTAATGTTCGAGCAAAAACGGCTGATTTTCTACAAAAGAGATAACACCCCCCCATTACGTCATGCTTCAGAAATGTGGAAAATGGTCCGTTTTCAAATGTTTTATTTTTGAACGTCAGTTCACATTTGTAGGTGGATCATCAGTGTTAGAGCTAAAATTAGCATGTTTAAAGTGATTTTCATGCTTCCAGGGGCTCGGGAAGTTAATTAAATACCATTTGGAGGCATTTAATGTTCGAGCAAAAACGGCTGATTTTCGACAAAAGAGATAACACCCCCCCATTACGTCATGCTTCAGAAATGTGGAAAATGGTCCGTTTTCAAATGTTTTATTTTTGAACGTCAGTTCACATTTGTAGGTGGATCATCAGTGTTAGAGCTAAAATTAGCATGTTAAGTGATTTTCATGCTTCCAGGGGCCCAAAACACAAGATTTATGGAATGGTTAAAAGTGCATGAAAATGGCCAATTTACTCACTCTGAGTTCTCAAAAAGGGTTTCTTCACCCCGGGAAGTTAATTAAATACCATTTGGAGGCATTTAATGTTCGAGCAAAAACGGCTGATTTTCGACAAAAGAGATAACACCCCCCCATTACGTCATGCTTCAGAAATGTGGAAAATGGTCTGTTTTCAAATGTTTTATTTTTGAACGTCAGTTCACATTTGTAGGTGGATCATCAGTGTTAGAGCTAAAATTAGCATGTTTAAAGTGATTTTCATGCTTCCAGGGGCTCGGGAAGTTAATTAAATACCATTTGGAGGTTTTTAATGTTCGAGCAAAAACGGCTGATTTTCGACAAAAGAGATAACACCCCCCCATTACGTCATGCTTCAGAAATGTGGAAAATGGTCCGTTTTCAAATGTTTTATTTTTGAACGTCAGTTCACATTTGTAGGTGGATCATCAGTGTTAGAGCTAAAATTAGCATGTTTAAAGTGATTTTCATGCTTCCAGGGGCTCGGGAAGTTAATTAAATACCATTTGGAGGCATTTAATGTTCGAGCAAAAACGGCTGATTTTCGACAAAAGAGATAACACCCCCCCATTACGTCATGCTTCAGAAATGTGGAAAATGGTCCGTTTTCAAATGTTTTATTTTTGAACGTCAGTTCACATTTGTAGGTGGATCATCAGTGTTAGAGCTAAAATTAGCATGTTTAAAGTGATTTTCATGCTTCCAGGGGCCCAAAACACAAGATTTATGGAATGGTTAAAAGTGCATGAAAATGGCCAATTTACTCACTCTGAGTTCTCAAAAAGGGTTTCTTCACCCCGGGAAGTTAATTAAATACCATTTGGAGGCATTTAATGTTAGAGCAAAAACGGCTGATTTTCGACAAAAGAGATAACACCCCCCCATTACGTCATGCTTCAGAAATGTGGAAAATGGTCCGTTTTCAAATGTTTTATTTTTGAACGTCAGTTCACATTTGTAGGTGGATCATCAGTGTTAGAGCTAAAATTAGCATGTTTAAAGTGATTTTCATGCTTCCAGGGGCTCGGGAAGTTAATTAAATACCATTTGGAGGCATTTAATGTTCGAGCAAAAACGGCTGATTTTCGACAAAAGAGATAACACCCCCCCATTACGTCATGCTTCAGAAATGTGGAAAATGGTCCGTTTTCAAATGTTTTATTTTTGAACGTCAGTTGACATTTGTAGGTGGATCATCAGTGTTAGAGCTAAAATTAGCATGTTTAAAGTGATTTTCATGCTTCCAGCGGCCCAAAACACAAGATTTATGGAATGGTTAAAAGTGCATGAAAATGGCCAATTTACTCACTCTGAGTTCTCAAAAAGGGTTTCTTCACCCCGGGAAGTTAATTAAATACCATTTGGAGGCATTTAATGTTCGAGCAAAAACGGCTGATTTTCGACAAAAGAGATAACACCCCCCCATTACGTCATGCTTCAGAAATGTGGAAAATGGTCCGTTTTCAAATGTTTTATTTTTGAACGTCAGTTCACATTTGTAGGTGGATCATCAGTGTTAGAGCTAAAATTAGCATGTTTAAAGTGATTTTCATGCTTCCAGGGGCTCGGGAAGTTAATTAAATACCATTTGGAGGCATTTAATGTTCGAGCAAAAACGGCTGATTTTCGACAAAAGAGATAACACCCCCCCATTACGTCATGCTTCAGAAATGTGGAAAATGGTCCGTTTTCAAATGTTTTATTTTTGAACGTCAGTTCACATTTGTAGGTGGATCATCAGTGTTAGAGCTAAAATTAGCATGTTTAAAGTGATTTTCATGCTTCCAGGGGCCCAAAACACAAGATTTATGGAATGGTTAAAAGTGCATGAAAATGGCCAATTTACTCACTCTGAGTTCTCAAAAAGGGTTTCTTCACCCCGGGAAGTTAATTAAATACCATTTGGAGGCATTTAATGTTAGAGCAAAAACGGCTGATTTTCGACAAAAGAGATAACACCCCCCCATTACGTCATGCTTCAGAAATGTGGAAAATGGTCCGTTTTCAAATGTTTTATTTTTGAACGTCAGTTCACATTTGTAGGTGGATCATCAGTGTTAGAGCTAAAATTAGCATGTTTAAAGTGATTTTCATGCTTCCAGGGGCTCGGGAAGTTAATTAAATACCATTTGGAGGCATTTAATGTTCGAGCAAAAACGGCTGATTTTCGACAAAAGAGATAACACCCCCCCATTACGTCATGCTTCAGAAATGTGGAAAATGGTCCGTTTTCAAATGTTTTATTTTTGAACGTCAGTTCACATTTGTAGGTGGATCATCAGTGTTAGAGCTAAAATTAGCATGTTTAAAGTGATTTTCATGCTTCCAGGGGCCCAAAACACAAGATTTATGGAATGGTTAAAAGTGCATGAAAATGGCCAATTTACTCACTCTGAGTTCTCAAAAAGGGTTTCTTCACCCCGGGAAGTTAATTAAATACCATTTGGAGGCATTTAATGTTAGAGCAAAAACGGCTGATTTTCGACAAAAGAGATAACACCCCCCCATTACGTCATGCTTCAGAAATGTGGAAAATGGTCCATTTTCAAATGTTTTATTTTTGAACGTCAGTTCACATTTGTAGGTGGATCATCAGTGTTAGAGCTAAAATTAGCATGTTTAAAGTGATTTTCATGCTTCCAGGGGCTCGGGAAGTTAATTAAATACCATTTGGAGGCATTTAATGTTCGAGCAAAAACGGCTGATTTTCGACAAAAGAGATAACACCCCCCCATTACGTCATGCTTCAGAAATGTGGAAAATGGTCCGTTTTCAAATGTTTTATTTTTGAACGTCAGTTCACATTTGTAGGTGGATCATCAGTGTTAGAGCTAAAATTAGCATGTTTAAAGTGATTTTCATGCTTCCAGGGGCCCAAAACACAAGATTTATGGAATGGTTAAAAGTGCATGAAAATGGCCAATTTACTCACTCTGAGTTCTCAAAAAGGGTTTCTTCACCCCAGGAAGTTAATTAAATACCATTTGGAGGCATTTAATGTTCGAGCAAAAACGGCTGATTTTCGACAAAAGAGATAACACCCCCCCATTACGTCATGCTTCAGAAATGTGGAAAATGGTCCGTTTTCAAATGTTTTATTTTTGAACGTCAGTTCACATTTGTAGGTGGATCATCAGTGTTAGAGCTAAAATTAGCATGTTTAAAGTGATTTTCATGCTTCCAGGGGCCCAAAACACAAGATTTATGGAATGGTTAAAAGTGCATGAAAATGGCCAATTTACTCACTCTGAGTTCTCAAAAAGGGTTTCTTCACCCCGGGAAGTTAATTAAATACCATTTGGAGGCATTTAATGTTAGAGCAAAAACGGCTGATTTTCGACAAAAGAGATAACACCCCCCCATTACGTCATGCTTCAGAAATGTGGAAAATGGTCCGTTTTCAAATGTTTTATTTTTGAACGTCAGTTCACATTTGTAGGTGGATCATCAGTGTTAGAGCTAAAATTAGCATGTTTAAAGTGATTTTCATGCTTCCAGGGGCCCAAAACACAAGATTTATGGAATGGTTAAAAGTGCATGAAAATGGCCAATTTACTCACTCTGAGTTCTCAAAAAGGGTTTCTTCACCCCGGGAAGTTAATTAAATACCATTTGGAGGCATTTAATGTTCGAGCAAAAACGGCTGATTTTCGACAAAAGAGATAACACCCCCCCATTACGTCATGCTTCAGAAATGTGGAAAATGGTCCGTTTTCAAATGTTTTATTTTTGAACGTCAGTTCACATTTGTAGGTGGATCATCAGTGTTAGAGCTAAAATTAGCATGTTTAAAGTGATTTTCATGCTTCCAGGGGCTCGGGAAGTTAATTAAATACCATTTGGAGGCATTTAATGTTCGAGCAAAAACGGCTGATTTTCGACAAAAGAGATAACACCCCCCCATTACGTCATGCTTCAGAAATGTGGAAAATGGTCCGTTTTCAAATGTTTTATTTTTGAACGTCAG
This sequence comes from Lissotriton vulgaris, assembly GCF_964263255.1. NCBI lineage: Eukaryota > Metazoa > Chordata > Amphibia > Caudata > Salamandridae > Lissotriton > Lissotriton vulgaris. The sequence continues at coordinate 19,114 of NW_028247460.1, read as the reverse complement.
TTCACATTTGTAGGTGGATCATCAGTGTTAGAGCTAAAATTAGCATGTTTAAAGTGATTTTCATGCTTCCAGGGGCTCGGGAAGTTAATTAAATACCATTTGGAGGCATTTAATGTTCGAGCAAAAACGGCTGATTTTCGACAAAAGAGATAACACCCCCCCATTACGTCATGCTTCAGAAATGTGGAAAATGGTCTGTTTTCAAATGTTTTATTTTTGAACGTCAGTTCACATTTGTAGGTGGATCATCAGTGTTAGAGCTAAAATTAGCATGTTTAAAGTGATTTTCATGCTTCCAGGGGCCCAAAACACAAGATTTATGGAATGGTTAAAAGTGCATGAAAATGGCCAATTTACTCACTCTGAGTTCTCAAAAAGGGTTTCTTCACCCCGGGAAGTTAATTAAATACCATTTGGAGGCATTTAATGTTCGAGCAAAAACGGCTGATTTTCGACAAAAGAGATAACACCCCCCCATTACGTCATGCTTCAGAAATGTGGAAAATGGTCCGTTTTCAAATGTTTTATTTTTGAACGTCAGTTCACATTTGTAGGTGGATCATCAGTGTTAGAGCTAAAATTAGCATGTTTAAAGTGATTTTCATGCTTCCAGGGGCTCGGGAAGTTAATTAAATACCATTTGGAGGCATTTAATGTTCGTGCAAAAACGGCTGATTTTCGACAAAAGAGATAACCCCCCCCATTACGTCATGCTTCAGAAATGTGGAAAATGGTCCGTTTTCAAATGTTTTATTTTTGAACGTCAGTTCACATTTGTAGGTGGATCATCAGTGTTAGAGCTAAAATTAGCATGTTTAAAGTGATTTTCATGCTTCCAGGGGCCCAAAACACAAGATTTATGGAATGGTTAAAAGTGCATGAAAATGGCCAATTTACTCACTCTGAGTTCTCAAAAAGGGTTTCTTCACCCCGGGAAGTTAATTAAATACCATTTGGAGGCATTTAATGTTAGAGCAAAAACGGCTGATTTTCGACAAAAGAGATAACACCCCCCCATTACGTCATGCTTCAGAAATGTGGAAAATGGTCCGTTTTCAAATGTTTTATTTTTGAACGTCAGTTCACATTTGTAGGTGGATCATCAGTGTTAGAGCTAAAATTAGCATGTTTAAAGTGATTTTCATGCTTCCAGGGGCTCGGGAAGTTAATTAAATACCATTTGGAGGCATTTAATGTTCGAGCAAAAACGGCTGATTTTCGACAAAAGAGATAACACCCCCCCATTACGTCATGCTTCAGAAATGTGGAAAATGGTCCGTTTTCAAATGTTTTATTTTTGAACGTCAGTTCACATTTGTAGGTGGATCATCAGTGTTAGAGCTAAAATTAGCATGTTTAAAGTGATTTTCATGCTTCCAGCGGCCCAAAACACAAGATTTATGGAATGGTTAAAAGTGCATGAAAATGGCCAATTTACTCACTCTGAGTTCTCAAAAAGGGTTTCTTCACCCCGGGAAGTTAATTAAATACCATTTGGAGGCATTTAATGTTCGAGCAAAAACGGCTGATTTTCGACAAAAGAGATAACACCCCCCCATTACGTCATGCTTCAGAAATGTGGAAAATGGTCTGTTTTCAAATGTTTTATTTTTGAACGTCAGTTCACATTTGTAGGTGGATCATCAGTGTTAGAGCTAAAATTAGCATGTTTAAAGTGATTTTCATGCTTCCAGGGGCTCGGGAAGTTAATTAAATACCATTTGGAGGCATTTAATGTTCGAGCAAAAACGGCTGATTTTCGACAAAAGAGATAACACCCCCCCATTACGTCATGCTTCAGAAATGTGGAAAATGGTCCGTTTTCAAATGTTTTATTTTTGAACGTCAGTTCACATTTGTAGGTGGATCATCAGTGTTAGAGCTAAAATTAGCATGTTTAAAGTGATTTTCATGCTTCCAGGGGCCCAAAACACAAGATTTATGGAATGGTTAAAAGTGCATGAAAATGGCCAATTTACTCACTCTGAGTTCTCAAAAAGGGTTTCTTCACCCCGGGAAGTTAATTAAATACCATTTGGAGGCATTTAATGTTAGAGCAAAAACGGCTGATTTTCGACAAAAGAGATAACACCCCCCCATTACGTCATGCTTCAGAAATGTGGAAAATGGTCCGTTTTCAAATGTTTTATTTTTGAACGTCAGTTCACATTTGTAGGTGGATCATCAGTGTTAGAGCTAAAATTAGCATGTTTAAAGTGATTTTCATGCTTCCAGGGGCCCAAAACACAAGATTTATGGAATGGTTAAAAGTGCATGAAAATGGCCAATTTACTCACTCTGAGTTCTCAAAAAGGGTTTCTTCACCCCGGGAAGTTAATTAAATACCATTTGGAGGCATTTAATGTTCGAGCAAAAACGGCTGATTTTCGACAAAAGAGATAACACCCCCCCATTACGTCATGCTTCAGAAATGTGGAAAATGGTCCGTTTTCAAATGTTTTATTTTTGAACGTCAGTTCACATTTGTAGGTGGATCATCAGTGTTAGAGCTAAAATTAGCATGTTTAAAGTGATTTTCATGCTTCCAGGGGCTCGGGAAGTTAATTAAATACCATTTGGAGGCATTTAATGTTCGAGCAAAAACGGCTGATTTTCGACAAAAGAGATAACACCCCCCCATTACGTCATGCTTCAGAAATGTGGAAAATGGTCTGTTTTCAAATGTTTTATTTTTGAACGTCAGTTCACATTTGTAGGTGGATCATCAGTGTTAGAGCTAAAATTAGCATGTTTAAAGTGATTTTCATGCTTCCAGGGGCTCGGGAAGTTAATTAAATACCATTTGGATGCATTTAATGTTCGAGCAAAAACGGCTGATTTTCGACAAAAGAGATAACACCCCCCCATTACGTCATGCTTCAGAAATGTGGAAAATGGTCCGTTTTCAAATGTTTTATTTTTGAACGTCAGTTCACATTTGTAGGTGGATCATCAGTGTTAGAGCTAAAATTAGCATGTTTAAAGTGATTTTCATGCTTCCAGGGGCCCAAAACACAAGATTTATGGAATGGTTAAAAGTGCATGAAAATGGCCAATTTACTCACTCTGAGTTCTCAAAAAGGGTTTCTTCACCCCGGGAAGTTAATTAAATACCATTTGGAGGCATTTAATGTTCGAGCAAAAACGGCTGATTTTCGACAAAAGAGATAACACCCCCCCATTACGTCATGCTTCAGAAATGTGGAAAATGGTCCGTTTTCAAATGTTTTATTTTTGAACGTCAGTTCACATTTGTAGGTGGATCATCAGTGTTAGAGCTAAAATTAGCATGTTTAAAGTGATTTTCATGCTTCCAGGGGCTCGGGAAGTTAATTAAATACCATTTGGAGGCATTTAATGTTCGAGCAAAAACGGCTGATTTTCGACAAAAGAGATAACACCCCCCCATTACGTCATGCTTCAGAAATGTGGAAAATGGTCCGTTTTCAAATGTTTTATTTTTGAACGTCAGTTCACATTTGTAGGTGGATCATCAGTGTTAGAGCTAAAATTAGCATGTTTAAAGTGATTTTCATGCTTCCAGGGGCCCAAAACACAAGATTTATGGAATGGTTAAAAGTGCATGAAAATGGCCAATTTACTCACTCTGAGTTCTCAAAAAGGGTTTCTTCACCCCGGGAAGTTAATTAAATACCATTTGGAGGCATTTAATGTTAGAGCAAAAACGGCTGATTTTCGACAAAAGAGATAACACCCCCCCATTACGTCATGCTTCAGAAATGTGGAAAATGGTCCGTTTTCAAATGTTTTATTTTTGAACCTCAGTTCACATTTGTAGGTGGATCATCAGTGTTAGAGCTAAAATTAGCATGTTTAAAGTGATTTTCATGCTTCCAGGGGCTCGGGAAGTTAATTAAATACCATTTGGAGGCATTTAATGTTCGAGCAAAAACGGCTGATTTTTGACAAAAGAGATAACACCCCCCCATTACGTCATGCTTCAGAAATGTGGAAAATGGTCCGTTTTCAAATGTTTTATTTTTGACCGTCAGTTCACATTTGTAGGTGGATCATCAGTGTTAGAGCTAAAATTAGCATGTTTAAAGTGATTTTCATGCTTCCAGGGGCCCAAACACAAGATTTATGGAATGGTTAAAAGTGCATGAAAATGGCCAATTTACTCACTCTGAGTTCTCAAAAAGGGTTTCTTCACCCCGGGAAGTTAATTAAATACCATTTGGAGGCATTTAATGTTCGAGCAAAAACGGCTGATTTTCGACAAAAGAGATAACACCCCCCCATTACGTCATGCTTCAGAAATGTGGAAAATGGTCCGTTTTCAAATGTTTTATTTTTGAACGTCAGTTCACATTTGTAGGTGGATCATCAGTGTTAGAGCTAAAATTAGCATGTTTAAAGTGATTTTCATGCTTCCAGGGGCCCAAAACACAAGATTTATGGAATGGTTAAAAGTGCATGAAAATGGCCAATTTACTCACTCTGAGTTCTCAAAAAGGGTTTCTTCACCCCGGGAAGTTAATTAAATACCATTTGGAGGCATTTAATGTTCGAGCAAAAACGGCTGATTTTCGACAAAAGAGATAACACCCCCCCATTACGTCATGCTTCAGAAATGTGGAAAATGGTCCGTTTTCAAATGTTTTATTTTTGAACGTCAGTTCACATTTGTAGGTGGATCATCAGTGTTAGAGCTAAAATTAGCATGTTTAAAGTGATTTTCATGCTTCCAGGGGCCCAAAACACAAGATTTATGGAATGGTTAAAAGTGCATGAAAATGGCCAATTTACTCACTCTGAGTTCTCAAAAAGGGTTTCTTCACCCCGGGAAGTTAATTAAATACCATTTGGAGGCATTTAATGTTAGAGCAAAAACGGCTGATTTTCGACAAAAGAGATAACACCCCCCCATTACGTCATGCTTCAGAAATGTGGAAAATGGTCCGTTTTCAAATGTTTTATTTTTGAACGTCAGTTCACATTTGTAGGTGGATCATCAGTGTTAGAGCTAAAATTAGCATGTTTAAAGTGATTTTCATGCTTCCAGGGGCTCGGGAAGTTAATTAAATACCATTTGGAGGCATTTAATGTTCGAGCAAAAACGGCTGATTTTCGACAAAAGAGATAACACCCCCCCATTACGTCATGCTTCAGAAATGTGGAAAATGGTCCGTTTTCAAATGTTTTATTTTTGAACGTCAGTTCACATTTGTAGGTGGATCATCAGTGTTAGAGCTAAAATTAGCATGTTTAAAGTGATTTTCATGCTTCCAGGGGCTCGGGAAGTTAATTAAATACCATTTGGAGGCATTTAATGTTCGAGCAAAAACGGCTGATTTTCGACAAAAGAGATAACACCCCCCCATTACGTCATGCTTCAGAAATGTGGAAAATGGTCCGTTTTCAAATGTTTTATTTTTGAACGTCAGTTCACATTTGTAGGTGGATCATCAGTGTTAGAGCTAAAATTAGCATGTTTAAAGTGATTTTCATGCTTCCAGGGGCCCAAAACACAAGATTTATGGAATGGTTAAAAGTGCATGAAAATGGCCAATTTACTCACTCTGAGTTCTCAAAAAGGGTTTCTTCACCCCGGGAAGTTAATTAAATACCATTTGGAGGCATTTAATGTTAGAGCAAAAACGGCTGATTTTCGACAAAAGAGATAACACCCCCCCATTACGTCATGCTTCAGAAATGTGGAAAATGGTCCGTTTTCAAATGTTTTATTTTTGAACGTCAGTTCACATTTGTAGGTGGATCATCAGTGTTAGAGCTAAAATTAGCATGTTTAAAGTGATTTTCATGCTTCCAGGGGCTCGGGAAGTTAATTAAATACCATTTGGAGGCATTTAATGTTCGAGCAAAAACGGCTGATTTTCGACAAAAGAGATAACACCCCCCCATTACGTCATGCTTCAGAAATGTGGAAAATGGTCCGTTTTCAAATGTTTTATTTTTGAACGTCAGTTCACATTTGTAGGTGGATCATCAGTGTTAGAGCTAAAATTAGCATGTTTAAAGTGATTTTCATGCTTCCAGGGGCCCAAAACACAAGATTTATGGAATGGTTAAAAGTGCATGAAAATGGCCAATTTACTCACTCTGAGTTCTCAAAAAGGGTTTCTTCACCCCGGGAAGTTAATTAAATACCATTTGGAGGCATTTAATGTTAGAGCAAAAACGGCTGATTTTCGACAAAAGAGATAACACCCCCCCATTACGTCATGCTTCAGAAATGTGGAAAATGGTCCATTTTCAAATGTTTTATTTTTGAACGTCAGTTCACATTTGTAGGTGGATCATCAGTGTTAGAGCTAAAATTAGCATGTTTAAAGTGATTTTCATGCTTCCAGGGGCTCGGGAAGTTAATTAAATACCATTTGGAGGCATTTAATGTTCGAGCAAAAACGGCTGATTTTCGACAAAAGAGATAACACCCCCCCATTACGTCATGCTTCAGAAATGTGGAAAATGGTCCGTTTTCAAATGTTTTATTTTGAACGTCAGTTCACATTTGTAGGTGGATCATCAGTGTTAGAGCTAAAATTAGCATGTTTAAAGTGATTTTCATGCTTCCAGGGGCCCAAAACACAAGATTTATGGAATGGTTAAAAGTGCATGAAAATGGCCAATTTACTCACTCTGAGTTCTCAAAAAGGGTTTCTTCACCCCGGGAAGTTAATTAAATACCATTTGGAGGCATTTAATGTTCGAGCAAAAACGGCTGATTTTCGACAAAAGAGATAACACCCCCCCATTACGTCATGCTTCAGAAATGTGGAAAATGGTCCGTTTTCAAATGTTTTATTTTTGAACGTCAGTTCACATTTGTAGGTGGATCATCAGTGTTAGAGCTAAAATTAGCATGTTTAAAGTGATTTTCATGCTTCCAGGGGCCCAAAACACAAGATTTATGGAATGGTTAAAAGTGCATGAAAATGGCCAATTTACTCACTCTGAGTTCTCAAAAAGGGTTTCTTCACCCCAGGAAGTTAATTAAATACCATTTGGAGGCATTTAATGTTCGAGCAAAAACGGCTGATTTTCGACAAAAGAGATAACACCCCCCCATTACGTCATGCTTCAGAAATGTGGAAAATGGTCCGTTTTCAAATGTTTTATTTTTGAACGTCAGTTCACATTTGTAGGTGGATCATCAGTGTTAGAGCTAAAATTAGCATGTTTAAAGTGATTTTCATGCTTCCAGGGGCCCAAAACACAAGATTTATGGAATGGTTAAAAGTGCATGAAAATGGCCAATTTACTCACTCTGAGTTCTCAAAAAGGGTTTCTTCACCCCGGGAAGTTAATTAAATACCATTTGGAGGCATTTAATGTTAGAGCAAAAACGGCTGATTTTCGACAAAAGAGATAACACCCCCCCATTACGTCATGCTTCAGAAATGTGGAAAATGGTCCGTTTTCAAATGTTTTATTTTTGAACGTCAGTTCACATTTGTAGGTGGATCATCAGTGTTAGAGCTAAAATTAGCATGTTTAAAGTGATTTTCATGCTTCCAGGGGCCCAAAACACAAGATTTATGGAATGGTTAAAAGTGCATGAAAATGGCCAATTTACTCACTCTGAGTTCTCAAAAAGGGTTTCTTCACCCCGGGAAGTTAATTAAATACCATTTGGAGGCATTTAATGTTCGAGCAAAAACGGCTGATTTTCGACAAAAGAGATAACACCCCCCCATTACGTCATGCTTCAGAAATGTGGAAAATGGTCCGTTTTCAAATGTTTTATTTTTGAACGTCAGTTCACATTTGTAGGTGGATCATCAGTGTTAGAGCTAAAATTAGCATGTTTAAAGTGATTTTCATGCTTCCAGGGGCTCGGGAAGTTAATTAAATACCATTTGGAGGCATTTAATGTTCGAGCAAAAACGGCTGATTTTCGACAAAAGAGATAACACCCCCCCATTACGTCATGCTTCAGAAATGTGGAAAATGGTCCGTTTTCAAATGTTTTATTTTTGAACGTCAGTTCACATTTGTAGGTGGATCATCAGTGTTAGAGCTAAAATTAGCATGTTTAAAGTGATTTTCATGCTTCCAGGGGCTCGGGAAGTTAATTAAATACCATTTGGAGGCATTTAATGTTCGAGCAAAAACGGCTGATTTTCGACAAAAGAGATAACACCCCCCCATTACGTCATGCTTCAGAAATGTGGAAAATGGTCTGTTTTCAAATGTTTTATTTTTGAACGTCAGTTCACATTTGTAGGTGGATCATCAGTGTTAGAGCTAAAATTAGCATGTTTAAAGTGATTTTCATGCTTCCAGGGGCCCAAAACACAAGATTTATGGAATGGTTAAAAGTGCATGAAAATGGCCAATTTACTCACTCTGAGTTCTCAAAAAGGGTTTCTTCACCCCGGGAAGTTAATTAAATACCATTTGGAGGCATTTAATGTTCGAGCAAAAACGGCTGATTTTCGACAAAAGAGATAACACCCCCCCATTACGTCATGCTTCAGAAATGTGGAAAATGGTCCGTTTTCAAATGTTTTATTTTTGAACGTCAGTTCACATTTGTAGGTGGATCATCAGTGTTAGAGCTAAAATTAGCATGTTTAAAGTGATTTTCATGCTTCCAGGGGCTCGGGAAGTTAATTAAATACCATTTGGAGGCATTTAATGTTCGTGCAAAAACGGCTGATTTTCGACAAAAGAGATAACCCCCCCCATTACGTCATGCTTCAGAAATGTGGAAAATGGTCCGTTTTCAAATGTTTTATTTTTGAACGTCAGTTCACATTTGTAGGTGGATCATCAGTGTTAGAGCTAAAATTAGCATGTTTAAAGTGATTTTCATGCTTCCAGGGGCCCAAAACACAAGATTTATGGAATGGTTAAAAGTGCATGAAAATGGCCAATTTACTCACTCTGAGTTCTCAAAAAGGGTTTCTTCACCCCGGGAAGTTAATTAAATACCATTTGGAGGCATTTAATGTTAGAGCAAAAACGGCTGATTTTCGACAAAAGAGATAACACCCCCCCATTACGTCATGCTTCAGAAATGTGGAAAATGGTCCGTTTTCAAATGTTTTATTTTTGAACGTCAGTTCACATTTGTAGGTGGATCATCAGTGTTAGAGCTAAAATTAGCATGTTTAAAGTGATTTTCATGCTTCCAGGGGCTCGGGAAGTTAATTAAATACCATTTGGAGGCATTTAATGTTCGAGCAAAAACGGCTGATTTTCGACAAAAGAGATAACACCCCCCCATTACGTCATGCTTCAGAAATGTGGAAAATGGTCCGTTTTCAAATGTTTTATTTTTGAACGTCAGTTCACATTTGTAGGTGGATCATCAGTGTTAGAGCTAAAATTAGCATGTTTAAAGTGATTTTCATGCTTCCAGCGGCCCAAAACACAAGATTTATGGAATGGTTAAAAGTGCATGAAAATGGCCAATTTACTCACTCTGAGTTCTCAAAAAGGGTTTCTTCACCCCGGGAAGTTAATTAAATACCATTTGGAGGCATTTAATGTTCGAGCAAAAACGGCTGATTTTCGACAAAAGAGATAACACCCCCCCATTACGTCATGCTTCAGAAATGTGGAAAATGGTCTGTTTTCAAATGTTTTATTTTTGAACGTCAGTTCACATTTGTAGGTGGATCATCAGTGTTAGAGCTAAAATTAGCATGTTTAAAGTGATTTTCATGCTTCCAGGGGCTCGGGAAGTTAATTAAATACCATTTGGAGGCATTTAATGTTCGAGCAAAAACGGCTGATTTTCGACAAAAGAGATAACACCCCCCCATTACGTCATGCTTCAGAAATGTGGAAAATGGTCCGTTTTCAAATGTTTTATTTTTGAACGTCAGTTCACATTTGTAGGTGGATCATCAGTGTTAGAGCTAAAATTAGCATGTTTAAAGTGATTTTCATGCTTCCAGGGGCCCAAAACACAAGATTTATGGAATGGTTAAAAGTGCATGAAAATGGCCAATTTACTCACTCTGAGTTCTCAAAAAGGGTTTCTTCACCCCGGGAAGTTAATTAAATACCATTTGGAGGCATTTAATGTTAGAGCAAAAACGGCTGATTTTCGACAAAAGAGATAACACCCCCCCATTACGTCATGCTTCAGAAATGTGGAAAATGGTCCGTTTTCAAATGTTTTATTTTTGAACGTCAGTTCACATTTGTAGGTGGATCATCAGTGTTAGAGCTAAAATTAGCATGTTTAAAGTGATTTTCATGCTTCCAGGGGCCCAAAACACAAGATTTATGGAATGGTTAAAAGTGCATGAAAATGGCCAATTTACTCACTCTGAGTTCTCAAAAAGGGTTTCTTCACCCCGGGAAGTTAATTAAATACCATTTGGAGGCATTTAATGTTCGAGCAAAAACGGCTGATTTTCGACAAAAGAGATAACACCCCCCCATTACGTCATGCTTCAGAAATGTGGAAAATGGTCCGTTTTCAAATGTTTTATTTTTGAACGTCAGTTCACATTTGTAGGTGGATCATCAGTGTTAGAGCTAAAATTAGCATGTTTAAAGTGATTTTCATGCTTCCAGGGGCTCGGGAAGTTAATTAAATACCATTTGGAGGCATTTAATGTTCGAGCAAAAACGGCTGATTTTCGACAAAAGAGATAACACCCCCCCATTACGTCATGCTTCAGAAATGTGGAAAATGGTCTGTTTTCAAATGTTTTATTTTTGAACGTCAGTTCACATTTGTAGGTGGATCATCAGTGTTAGAGCTAAAATTAGCATGTTTAAAGTGATTTTCATGCTTCCAGGGGCTCGGGAAGTTAATTAAATACCATTTGGATGCATTTAATGTTCGAGCAAAAACGGCTGATTTTCGACAAAAGAGATAACACCCCCCCATTACGTCATGCTTCAGAAATGTGGAAAATGGTCCGTTTTCAAATGTTTTATTTTTGAACGTCAGTTCACATTTGTAGGTGGATCATCAGTGTTAGAGCTAAAATTAGCATGTTTAAAGTGATTTTCATGCTTCCAGGGGCCCAAAACACAAGATTTATGGAATGGTTAAAAGTGCATGAAAATGGCCAATTTACTCACTCTGAGTTCTCAAAAAGGGTTTCTTCACCCCGGGAAGTTAATTAAATACCATTTGGAGGCATTTAATGTTCGAGCAAAAACGGCTGATTTTCGACAAAAGAGATAACACCCCCCCATTACGTCATGCTTCAGAAATGTGGAAAATGGTCCGTTTTCAAATGTTTTATTTTTGAACGTCAGTTCACATTTGTAGGTGGATCATCAGTGTTAGAGCTAAAATTAGCATGTTTAAAGTGATTTTCATGCTTCCAGGGGCTCGGGAAGTTAATTAAATACCATTTGGAGGCATTTAATGTTCGAGCAAAAACGGCTGATTTTCGACAAAAGAGATAACACCCCCCCATTACGTCATGCTTCAGAAATGTGGAAAATGGTCCGTTTTCAAATGTTTTATTTTTGAACGTCAGTTCACATTTGTAGGTGGATCATCAGTGTTAGAGCTAAAATTAGCATGTTTAAAGTGATTTTCATGCTTCCAGGGGCCCAAAACACAAGATTTATGGAATGGTTAAAAGTGCATGAAAATGGCCAATTTACTCACTCTGAGTTCTCAAAAAGGGTTTCTTCACCCCGGGAAGTTAATTAAATACCATTTGGAGGCATTTAATGTTAGAGCAAAAACGGCTGATTTTCGACAAAAGAGATAACACCCCCCCATTACGTCATGCTTCAGAAATGTGGAAAATGGTCCGTTTTCAAATGTTTTATTTTTGAACCTCAGTTCACATTTGTAGGTGGATCATCAGTGTTAGAGCTAAAATTAGCATGTTTAAAGTGATTTTCATGCTTCCAGGGGCTCGGGAAGTTAATTAAATACCATTTGGAGGCATTTAATGTTCGAGCAAAAACGGCTGATTTTCGACAAAAGAGATAACACCCCCCCATTACGTCATGCTTCAGAAATGTGGAAAATGGTCCGTTTTCAAATGTTTTATTTTTGACCGTCAGTTCACATTTGTAGGTGGATCATCAGTGTTAGAGCTAAAATTAGCATGTTTAAAGTGATTTTCATGCTTCCAGGGGCCCAAACACAAGATTTATGGAATGGTTAAAAGTGCATGAAAATGGCCAATTTACTCACTCTGAGTTCTCAAAAAGGGTTTCTTCACCCCGGGAAGTTAATTAAATACCATTTGGAGGCATTTAATGTTCGAGCAAAAACGGCTGATTTTCGACAAAAGAGATAACACCCCCCCATTACGTCATGCTTCAGAAATGTGGAAAATGGTCCGTTTTCAAATGTTTTATTTTTGAACGTCAGTTCACATTTGTAGGTGGATCATCAGTGTTAGAGCTAAAATTAGCATGTTTAAAGTGATTTTCATGCTTCCAGGGGCCCAAAACACAAGATTTATGGAATGGTTAAAAGTGCATGAAAATGGCCAATTTACTCACTCTGAGTTCTCAAAAAGGGTTTCTTCACCCCGGGAAGTTAATTAAATACCATTTGGAGGCATTTAATGTTCGAGCAAAAACGGCTGATTTTCGACAAAAGAGATAACACCCCCCCATTACGTCATGCTTCAGAAATGTGGAAAATGGTCCGTTTTCAAATGTTTTATTTTTGAACGTCAGTTCACATTTGTAGGTGGATCATCAGTGTTAGAGCTAAAATTAGCATGTTTAAAGTGATTTTCATGCTTCCAGGGGCCCAAAACACAAGATTTATGGAATGGTTAAAAGTGCATGAAAATGGCCAATTTACTCACTCTGAGTTCTCAAAAAGGGTTTCTTCACCCCGGGAAGTTAATTAAATACCATTTGGAGGCATTTAATGTTAGAGCAAAAACGGCTGATTTTCGACAAAAGAGATAACACCCCCCCATTACGTCATGCTTCAGAAATGTGGAAAATGGTCCGTTTTCAAATGTTTTATTTTTGAACGTCAGTTCACATTTGTAGGTGGATCATCAGTGTTAGAGCTAAAATTAGCATGTTTAAAGTGATTTTCATGCTTCCAGGGGCTCGGGAAGTTAATTAAATACCATTTGGAGGCATTTAATGTTCGAGCAAAAACGGCTGATTTTCGACAAAAGAGATAACACCCCCCCATTACGTCATGCTTCAGAAATGTGGAAAATGGTCCGTTTTCAAATGTTTTATTTTTGAACGTCAGTTCACATTTGTAGGTGGATCATCAGTGTTAGAGCTAAAATTAGCATGTTTAAAGTGATTTTCATGCTTCCAGGGGCTCGGGAAGTTAATTAAATACCATTTGGAGGCATTTAATGTTCGAGCAAAAACGGCTGATTTTCGACAAAAGAGATAACACCCCCCCATTACGTCATGCTTCAGAAATGTGGAAAATGGTCCGTTTTCAAATGTTTTATTTTTGAACGTCAGTTCACATTTGTAGGTGGATCATCAGTGTTAGAGCTAAAATTAGCATGTTTGAAGTGATTTTCATGCTTCCAGGGGCTCGGGAAGTTAATTAAATACCATTTGGAGGCATTTAATGTTCGAGCAAAAACGGCTGATTTTCGACAAAAGAGATAACACCCCCCCATTACGTCATGCTTCAGAAATGTGGAAAATGGTCCGTTTTCAAATGTTTTATTTTTGAACGTCAGTTCACATTTGTAGGTGGATCATCAGTGTTAGAGCTAAAATTAGCATGTTTAAAGTGATTTTCATGCTTCCAGGGGCCCAAAACACAAGATTTATGGAATGGTTAAAAGTGCATGAAAATGGCCAATTTACTCACTCTGAGTTCTCAAAAAGGGTTTCTTCACCCCGGGAAGTTAATTAAATACCATTTGGAGGCATTTAATGTTCGAGCAAAAAGGGCTGATTTTCGACAAAAGAGATAACACCCCCCCATTACGTCATGCTTCAGAAATGTGGAAAATGGTCCGTTTTCAAATGTTTTATTTTTGAACGTCAGTTCACATTTGTAGGTGGATCATCAGTGTTAGAGCTAAAATTAGCATGTTTAAAGTGATTTTCATGCTTCCAGGGGCTCGGGAAGTTAATTAAATACCATTTGGAGGCAATTAATGTTCGAGCAAAAACGGCTGATTTTCGACAAAAGAGATAACACCCCCCCATTACGTCATGCTTCAGAAATGTGGAAAATGGTCCGTTTTCAAATGTTTTATTTTTGAACGTCAGTTCACATTTGTAGGTGGGTCATCAGTGTTAGAGCTAAAATTAGCATGTTTAAAGTGATTTTCATGCTTCCAGGGGCCCAAAACACAAGATTTATGGAATGGTTAAAAGTGCATGAAAATGGCCAATTTACTCACTCTGAGTTCTCAAAAAGGGTTTCTTCACCCCGGGAAGTTAATTAAATACCATTTGGAGGCATTTAATGTTCGAGCAAAAACGGCTGATTTTCGACAAAAGAGATAACACCCCCCCATTACGTCATGCTTCAGAAATGTGGAAAATGGTCCGTTTTCAAATGTTTTATTTTTGAACGTCAGTTCACATTTGTAGGTGGATCATCAGTGTTAGAGCTAAAATTAGCATGTTTAAAGTGATTTTCATGCTTCCAGGGGCTCGGGAAGTTAATTAAATACCATTTGGAGGCATTTAATGTTCGAGCAAAAACGGCTGATTTTCGACAAAAGAGATAACACCCCCCCATTACGTCATGCTTCAGAAATGTGGAAAATGGTCCGTTTTCAAATGTTTTATTTTTGAACGTCAGTTCACATTTGTAGGTGGATCATCAGTGTTAGAGCTAAAATTAGCATGTTTAAAGTGATTTTCATGCTTCCAGGGGCTCGGGAAGTTAATTAAATACCATTTGGAGGCATTTAATGTTCGAGCAAAAACGGCTGATTTTCGACAAAAGAGATAACACCCCCCCATTACGTCATGCTTCAGAAATGTGGAAAATGGTCCGTTTTCAAATGTTTTATTTTTGAACGTCAGTTCACATTTGTAGGTGGATCATCAGTGTTAGAGCTAAAATTAGCATGTTTAAAGTGATTTTCATGCTTCCAGGGGCCCAAAACACAAGATTTATGGAATGGTTAAAAGTGCATGAAAATGGCCAATTTACTCACTCTGAGTTCTCAAAAAGGGTTTCTTCACCCCGGGAAGTTAATTAAATACCATTTGGAGGCATTTAATGTTAGAGCAAAAACGGCTGATTTTCGACAAAAGAGATAACACCCCCCCATTACGTCATGCTTCAGAAATGTGGAAAATGGTCCGTTTTCAAATGTTTTATTTTTGAACGTCAGTTCACATTTGTAGGTGGATCATCAGTGTTAGAGCTAAAATTAGCATGTTTAAAGTGATTTTCATGCTTCCAGGGGCTCGGGAAGTTAATTAAATACCATTTGGAGGCATTTATGTTCGAGCAAAAACGGCTGATTTTCGACAAAAGAGATAACACCCCCCCATTACGTCATGCTTCAGAAATGTGGAAAATGGTCCGTTTTCAAATGTTTTATTTTTGAACGTCAGTTCACATTTGTAGGTGGATCATCAGTGTTAGAGCTAAAATTAGCATGTTTAAAGTGATTTTCATGCTTCCAGGGGCCCAAAACACAAGATTTATGGAATGGTTAAAAGTGCATGAAAATGGCCAATTTACTCACTCTGAGTTCTCAAAAAGGTTTCTTCACCCCGGGAAGTTAATTAAATACCATTTGGAGGCATTTAATGTTCGAGCAAAAAACGGCTGATTTTCGACAAAAGAGATAACACCCCCCATTACGTCATGCTTCAGAAATGTGGAAAATGGTCCGTTTTCAAATGTTTTATTTTTGAACGTCAGTTCACATTTGTAGGTGGATCATCAGTGTTAGAGCTAAAATTAGCATGTTTAAAGTGATTTTCATGCTTCCAGGGGCCCAAAACACAAGATTTATGGAATGGTTAAAAGTGCATGAAAATGGCCAATTTACTCACTCTGAGTTCTCAAAAAGGGTTTCTTCACCCCGGGAAGTTAATTAAATACCATTTGGAGGCATTTAATGTTCGAGCAAAAACGGCTGATTTTCGACAAAAGAGATAACACCCCCCCATTACGTCATGCTTCAGAAATGTGGAAAATGGTCCGTTTTCAAATGTTTTATTTTTGAACGTCAGTTCACATTTGTAGGTGGATCATCAGTGTTAGAGCTAAAATTAGCATGTTTAAAGTGATTTTCATGCTTCCAGGGGCCCAAAACACAAGATTTATGGAATGGTTAAAAGTGCATGAAAATGGCCAATTTACTCACTCTGAGTTCTCAAAAAGGGTTTCTTCACCCGGGAAGTTAATTAAATACCATTTGGAGGCATTTAATGTTAGAGCAAAAACGGCTGATTTCGACAAAAGAGATAACACCCCCCCATTACGTCATGCTTCAGAAATGTGGAAAATGGTCCGTTTTCAAATGTTTTATTTTTGAACGTCAGTTCACATTTGTAGGTGGATCATCAGTGTTAGAGCTAAAATTAGCATGTTTAAAGTGATTTTCATGCTTCCAGGGGCCCAAAACACAAGATTTATGGAATGGTTAAAAGTGCATGAAAATGGCCAATTTACTCACTCTGAGTTCTCAAAAAGGGTTTCTTCACCCCGGGAAGTTAATTAAATACCATTTGGAGGCATTTAATGTTCGAGCAAAAACGGCTGATTTTCGACAAAAGAGATAACACCCCCCCATTACGTCATGCTTCAGAAATGTGGAAAATGGTCCGTTTTCAAATGTTTTATTTTTGAACGTCAGTTCACATTTGTAGGTGGATCATCAGTGTTAGAGCTAAAATTAGCATGTTTAAAGTGATTTTCATGCTTCCAGGGGCTCGGGAAGTTAATTAAATACCATTTGGAGGCATTTAATGTTCGAGCAAAAACGGCTGATTTTCGACAAAAGAGATAACACCCCCCATTACGTCATGCTTCAGAAATGTGGAAAATGGTCCGTTTTCAAATGTTTTATTTTTGAACGTCAGTTCACATTTGTAGGTGGATCATCAGTGTTAGAGCTAAAATTAGCATGTTTTAAGTGATTTTCATGCTTCCAGGGGCTCGGGAAGTTAATTAAATACCATTTGGAGGCATTTAATGTTCGAGCAAAAACGGCTGATTTTCGACAAAAGAGATAACACCCCCCCATTACCTCATGCTTCAGAAATGTGGAAAATGGTCCGTTTTCAAATGTTTTATTTTTGAACGTCAGTTCACATTTGTAGGTGGATCATCATTGTTAGAGCTAAAATTAGCATGTTTAAAGTGATTTTCATGCTTCCAGGGGCCCAAAACACAAGATTTATGGAATGGTTAAAAGTGCATGAAAATGGCCAATTTACTCACTCTGAGTTCTCAAAAAGTGTTTCTTCACCCCGGGAAGTTAATTAAATACCATTTGGAGGCATTTAATGTTCGAGCAAAAACGGCTGATTTTCGACAAAAGAGATAACACCCCCCCATTACGTCATGCTTCAGAAATGTGGAAAATGGTCCGTTTTCAAATGTTTTATTTTTGAACGTCAGTTCACATTTGTAGGTGGATCATCAGTGTTAGAGCTAAAATTAGCATGTTTAAAGTAATTTTCATGCTTCCAGGGGCTCGGGAAGTTAATTAAATACCATTTGGAGGCATTTAATGTTCGAGCAAAAACGGCTGATTTTCGACAAAAGAGATAACACCCCCCCATTACGTCATGCTTCAGAAATGTGGAAAATGGTCCGTTTTCAAATGTTTTTATTTTTGAACGTCAGTTCACATTTGTAGGTGGATCATCAGTGTTAGAGCTAAAATTAGCATGTTTAAAGTGATTTTCATGCTTCCAGGGGCTCGGGAAGTTAATTAAATACCATTTGGAGGCATTTAATGTTCGAGCAAAAACGGCTGATTTTCGACAAAAGAGATAACACCCCCCCATTACGTCATGCTTCAGAAATGTGGAAAATGGTCCGTTTTCAAATGTTTTATTTTTGAACGTCAGTTCACATTTGTAGGTGGATCATCAGTGTTAGAGCTAAAATTAGCATGTTTAAAGTGATTTTCATGCTTCCAGGGGCTCGGAAGTTAATTAAATACCATTTGGAGGCATTTAATGTTCGAGCAAAAACGGCTGATTTTCGACAAAAGAGATAACACCCCCCCATTACGTCATGCTTCAGAAATGTGGAAAATGGTCCGTTTTCAAATGTTTTATTTTTGAACGTCAGTTCACATTTGTAGGTGGATCATCAGTGTTAGAGCTAAAATTAGCATGTTTAAAGTGATTTTGATTTTCATGCTTCCAGGGGCCCAAAACACAAGATTTATGGAATGGTTAAAAGTGCATGAAAATGGCCAATTTACTCACTCTGAGTTCTCAAAAAGGGTTTCTTCACCCCGGGAAGTTAATTAAATACCATTTGGAGGCATTTAATGTTCGAGCAAAAACGGCTGATTTTCGACAAAAGAGATAACACCCCCCCATTACGTCATGCTTCAGAAATGTGGAAAATGGTCCGTTTTCAAATGTTTTATTTTTGAACGTCAGTTCACATTTGTAGGTGGATCATCAGTGTTAGAGCTAAAATTAGCATGTTTAAAGTGATTTTCATGCTTCCAGGGGCTCGGGAAGTTAATTAAATACCATTTGGAGGCATTTAATGTTCGAGCAAAAACGGCTGATTTTCGACAAAAGAGATAACACCCCCCCATTACGTCATGCTTCAGAAATGTGGAAAATGGTCCGTTTTCAAATGTTTTATTTTTGAACGTCAGTTCACATTTGTAGGTGGATCATCAGTGTTAGAGCTAAAATTAGCATGTTTAAAGTGATTTTCATGCTTCCAGGGGCCCAAAACACAAAGATTTATGGAATGGTTAAAAGTGCATGAAAATGGCCAATTTACTCACTCTGAGTTCTCAAAAAGGGTTTCTTCACCCCGGGAAGTTAATTAAATACCATTTGGAGGCATTTAATGTTCGAGCAAAAACGGCTGATTTTCGACAAAAGAGATAACACCCCCCCATTACGTCATGCTTCAGAAATGTGGAAAATGGTCCGTTTTCAAATGTTTTATTTTTGAACGTCAGTTCACATTTGTAGGTGGATCATCAGTGTTAGAGCTAAAATTAGCATGTTTAAAGTGATTTTCATGCTTCCAGGGGCTCGGGAAGTTAATTAAATA